>NC_064920.1:470825005-471000005 GCF_023897955.1 Schistocerca gregaria
TTCAGTTTGTCACTCTTCTCACACTGCTCGCTATAAAAATAGTACAGCATCAACAGCTTTCCATTCACACAAAGCTCAACACCAAAGTACACAACACCGTACACTCGAACTTGCCGAAAGTAAGTTACTGATGCAGTCTGCTTGTTATAGTCCAAACACTTTATGTAACAAGGCAGAGTTCTCTTGACTGTGGCAGTAAAAACAAATTTTATGCATGGGTACTTCGGAGCAGAATTAAAAGTGTCTTACAGGTCTTCATCATCTTCAGGCAAAGCAGTCTCTGATGCTTCCTGAAAAAGAACCCATCATTAACAGTGGAATACACAATACATTACAAATGAAGCTAACAGTGACAGACTGTCAGGTAACTCTGTAGTACTAATATTGTGGTTCAAATCAGATCCAATTAAGCAAGAACTTGTTTTACAAACCTTCAGATCATTTTCAATTTGTTGTTGCCATGTTGGGTCCATTGTCACCTCAGGAGGCACAAGAGCTGGCATGGCAACGAACTCCAGATTTGGGTCACCAATTAGCTTTCTAGCTAACCACAGGAAAGGCTTTTCAAAATTGTAGTTGCTCTTTGCACTGATATCGTAATACTGTAAAATAATGTTCAGTCATTTAACAGGTAATAAAATTACTACAAAAAAAATTACAATGTGTCTTGTTTAAGATGTTACCTGCAAATTCTTCTTCCTGTGGAAAACAATACTTTTTGCTTTAACTTTTCTGTCCTTAATATCAACCTTATTTCCACAAAGAACTATTGGGATATTTTCACAGACCCTTACAAGGTCTCTATGCCAATTGGGTACATTCTTGTATGTAACACGTGATGTGACATCAAACATTATAATCGCACACTGACCCTGTAAAGAAATTAAATTTTATTAAAAGTGAAAGGCATTGCCTCGAAAGGTATTTAATATTTACACATTGTATAATTTAATTTTCTGTTGCACCCCACACATGTAAGCTACTACTCATGCAATTGGTACACCACTTCAGTACAAGTTCATTCAACAAGAACAAAGGTATGTCCAATATACAAAGCATCCACCATACAACACAATTATCTTTTAAAGAAACCAGAAGCACCACTTTCATTGTACCTGTTGATAAAACATTCAATTGTCATCAACAAATTTTTTCCAAGTATGTGGTTGCACTATGCAGTCTCATGGTGAAGATGACAAAGTGGGCACAGTATAATACACTCACTCACTGAAGGTACTAGTTACTTAAGGATACAGGGTATTTTCCTGTTCAATATTATGTGAAAATCAACACCTATTTCTTTTAGGCACTGTTTATAATGTATATGTTTCACAGATTTTTGTTGGTATCAAGTACTGCAGTACAAATTAGAAGTAGTTTTAATATCTCTGAACCTGCTAAGGACTATTAAAAAATTACAAAGGAATTGATGCAATTTTTTCCAAAATGCTTCCTCAAATTGAGGTACCATTTAATCCAATGTTATACATTTGAAGGAGACCAAATTTTTACCAGATATGCATGAGATGATGGCTGAGGTATTAGACCTATACAATTCCACCTAATAAATATATGGGAAAGAAAAACATTTTATATTTTAATAATTTTCCTTTTTTTTCTATAATTTATTTGATTCAGTAATTAAACTTAGGTCTACTACATATGTATGGACTATTGCAAGTTGCAGAAAAAAAATTATAGCAATGCTTTATAAACTTTAGGAAATATTTGTACCCGAATTTTGAAAAATACTACTTGGGGGGAAATTGCGAAGGAAGATACAAGTACAATTAAACTGTGCCTCAGAACATTCCTGAAGCACTGTCTTCATCCTGCAGCATTTCTTCATCTTCAACCTTCCTCTTGGCATTCCTTGCATCTTTGGTAGATTTAAGAGCAAATCTTTCAGCTTCATGCACCCGTTGTCTGTTACACACAAGCAATTTATCTGCCTTACTAGAGCCACATTTTATGCCAACCTTATCACTCAATCACTGAAACTTACCACTGCAACTAGGACACCAACTTTTAATATATTTCGTCCTACAAAAACATTCTTGGGTAATCTTTCCCAATTGCAAATGGCTGAAACTTTCATTTGTATTCAGAGTGCCCAAGGAAGACATTTACTAAGCAAAACATGGTCACTGAGGTCTCTAAAAATTGATTTTATTTCATAACAGGCCTATGGCAGTATATTTGACCATTTTCTTTTGCTTTTTTGGTAATCACACCAAGAATCTGCTCCTTTGGGACCAAGTCCGTGAACAGGGTGGTCATCTGTGGACAACTCATGAAAGTATTGCGAACACTGCATACACTAACTTCAAATTCACATCATATGAATTATGCACAATGTTCAAAGTCATTTTTGAGGTATATTTATTGCAGGATCTACACAGAACTAATTTTGACACTAAACCCTTCCTGCTACTTTATTGTTCAGTTATTTCCAGACAGCCTGCACCATCACAAATTTCACCACTTCCTTTATCAAAGTAGGTAAGATGCTCACATCAACAAATCCACTACAATCAGTGCCTCTGTTGACCCAAAAATTTGAATCACCGGAGGTGTGCCATGTGGGAGTTTCTTCCCGGAAGAACTGATATATAGGTTACTTTCCACAGTGTGGCTTACTTTGTAAACTGGTTACCACCTAATTTCCTTTCACTGAATTTCATGATGCGTGGCACAGTTCATATTTATTTCACGCTAAAGGATATGTACTATGTTGCAGTGTTTTGAGAATTTCTGCGTAAATTCTAGAACTACTCAGCCTTCTACCGTCCCGAACACACGATATTTTAGATATGAGTGTGAGAGCGTGGAATCCTACCTACTGTGTGTGTGTGTGTGTGTGTGTGTGTGTGTGTGTGTGTGTGTGTGTGTGTGTGTGTGTGTGTGTGTGTGTGCAAGTTTAAATTCAATTGCTCCAAGAATGTAGACACGGCAGTCGAATGGCACCAACAAGTAGCTGTCGGGCAGTCCATGGATGTTAAGTGCGTACAAGAGCCATGGAGTATTTATGTAGCTCTGTGATAGTGTCAGTGGCAATTGTTAGTGAAAAAAGAACTCTTATTCCAGTCTTGCTAGAGGCAATACATATTTCCTGAAACCTGTGATAGAGTTTTGGTTATAAAGTCAACTCTTTTGTGGATGTTGATAGATTTGTGTCTGGCGTGAGGGGATACGAGTGACTTACAAGAAGTCAGATGTTTATGTGAGGAAAATAAGTTTGTTTTGTATGAAGTTTCAATAAATATTAGTTGATGAAAAGTAACCTTCGTGTATCTACTTATTTTACAAGTAGAGGGAGAATTTTAAATATTCCTGTACCTAGCATCACTATGGAGAAGAAGTTTGAAGAGATTTCAGAAGCCAGTGAAAGAGATCGGCTGTGGACGACAAGTAAGTCATCTCATAAAAGGAGTGGAAGTTACTATATCTACTTATACACTTAAATCTTTGTCCAAAGCATTTGAACATGGCAACCAATGAGGAAGGACTGGGGGGGGGGGGGGGGGGGGGGCAGAAATTCCAAGACCAAAAAATGTGCGAACAACATGTGTGTTGCCACAGCAATTAAACCAAACAAAGAATTACTCCGAGACAACGGAACTTCATGAAGTATTTAAAGGAGCAAAATTTTGAATTGAGAAATAGAGAAGATTATACTGTGTTTCTGTAAGAAGAAATACGCCTAGAACACTATGACTAAGATCCGGTGCGAGGAGTGTAGAGCTCTCAAATACATCGCGGGGACACAGACGCGAAAAGCAACATCCGATGCCGCCGGCACCAGTTAATTTTTACCGGTGCTGATCTGCCTCCATAACCGCTCATCGACAACACAAATTCTCTGCCAAGTGAGTTAAACAGAACTTTACTGTTTCAGTACAAAGTGGTACAAACTGTTGTGTTAACTTTAATAGTGCCGTTATTATACTTAAAGTTAATCTTTTAATGCTCGTGAGGTCTAAAGTTTGTAAAAGTATGGATAACATACAGCAAGCTGGGGAAACTTCAGAACCAGCCATGGCTATGAAAGTTAGCAAAGAAGTGCCTGACTGGTCTGAATTAGTAAATTTAATCAAAACGCAAAATGTGTGAAAAACTAGAATAAGAAAATTCTCAATTAGATAACCCGGAGTGAAGCTTTAAATGCTCACCTGAATGCCAAGAGTGAAGCTTTAATAACTTATATGCTCAATTGAAGGCCCAGAGTGAAACTTTGTGTTTGTTAAATTCCAAAGTCGATCCACAAAGTAAAGTATTTAGTAATCTATACGAAGGCTATGAAGACAAATTAATGCATTAAACAATAACTAGGTAATTTAAAAACAGATTTAAAGAATGAATTGCCTAGTTCCTTGACCCTTCAGGTAAATCAAATGTTTACTGACCTTAGTCAGAAACAGAATGATAATTTCCTTTATCTATCAAAAAGTTTGAATTTAACACTGAAGACAGATGTAATACTGTAGAATCCGAAATCAATGAAAAGTTAGAATACTTTGAAAATGTATGTCATGTTAAGTTTAATGCTGTAAAGCTGGAATTGAATACTTTAAAAGAGAATGCAGATAAGCTGAACAAATTAATAACTGTCATTCAATCGCAAATTGACAATGTAGAAAGAAGCTTCAAGGAGAAAATAAACTCTGATATTGTTAATGTAAGTAGTCTGGAGGAACAAGCTGAAGAAATTATAGATCGGAAAGTCACAGAGAATAACATCCGGAAATAACATTTCACCTCTTGCTTCTTTAGAATTACTGATACCAGGAAGGGCATAGATGACCTGTGGAGAGAAGTTAAGCTTATCCAGGACAAAGTAGAAAAAACAGGTAATATCATCTAATGTGTTAACCAGAGTAGTAGTAACTTATTTGCAATGGGGAGCTAACTCAGGATTATCCAGGCAATTCCTTAAATTCAAACCCGATGGAGAAGTACATCCAACTCATTTTTTGAAAATGATTCAACCCGCTTTACCACAGAATTGGGGAGATTCTAAAAATATTGAATTTGCTGTGGGATACCTTCAAGGATAAGCCTCAGAATGGGGAAGTATAAACTTTGAAAAGAAATTTAAAGAGACTGGTCTGACAGAGCTCGTGAAAAGTTAATATCATGATCCATGGGACCTGGGCAGAGTCATCTATCCCCAAGGACGATAACATTCTGAGTTAATGGGTGGAAAGATGACTAGAATTCTGAGCTGTTTTCAGTGTTTCTTCTAAACTAATTTTCCTGCACTGAATTCCCTTAAATCTCAAACTATTCTGTCATCTATTCCTAACATCTACTACTATCCTGTAACTTTTTACTTATAAATTGGATATGACACTTTAAGGGAATCAATGAAAAGAAGTGATATCTAGTCAATATAAAATTGACTAGATTATTATATTTATGGATAATATGAGGTGACTATATATATATTCCTTTTTCATTTGAAACCCTATAATGTATATACCAATGTAATCAGGAAAGACTACAGAATTTCAGCCATTAAAAATTTGATTTTTCCACCATTTATAAGTACCCTGTATCATTAAGACCCCTGTAACTCATTTGTCAAGTTCACTCTTCATGTTTCAGGTATTTTGATAATAGTCAGAATTACCACCACTGCAGACAAAAGCATTTCTTGCATTGAATTTAACAGCACATACAAAGAAGAAAAAGGAAACAAGATTACAGTCCTGGGAATGGTTGAAATTGTGTGAGAAATGTAACCCATGAAAAACTTAACGGAAGTATTACACTCAACGTGATTATATCAGGCTTCTAAAAATGGACAATCAAACTTGGTAACAGATACTTTGCCCTCAAACTGAAAGAGGAGACAGCTGTATGAAAATTTATTCTCTTCTAATTGTTGGTCTACATCTACACTCTGCAAACCACTGAAGTGCATGGCAGTGTGGTACATCTCACTGCACCAGTTATTAGGGGTTTTCCCAATTCCATTTGGACATGGAGTACAGGAAGAGTGAGTAAAACACACACACACGCGCACACACACACGCGCACACACACGCGCACACACACGCGCACACACAGAGGACTAACCTCTGGCAGGAGACAAACCACACGGCACTGACCTCATTAATGCAGAAAATGGGAAAAGAGTGTACCAGTAGAGTTTGAGAAATCATTGCGAAAAGTTGCAGTACGGTGCCAGCAAATAAAAAACCCATAAAGAAAAACAGCACAATATAAAAAGATGAGGAAACAGATACAGGCAACCTGTGCAAAAATTTTAATTGGCAATTGTAAAAAGGAAGCTGAAAGAAAAACCTAGGACAGGCTTAAAATTCTGCACTGACCGAATATGAGATGGAGACCTGTGCTTCCCAAATACTCTTACAAATGTCTAAGCCCTTGGAAAAGCTGTTTCTCAGGTAAAAAAAAAGCTCCCGACAGGCCCTTCAAAATGGCTCTCAGTCTTAAGAAAAGCACATTGAAAAGCAACTCACAGGTGATAGACTGTGCAAAATACAAAACATTTTCACAAATGATAAAATGAGCAGCCAGTTACCTGCATGGAGGATGTCAGGTCTATTTTAGACCCAGCAACTGGTAAAACAAGTTAGCTTGCAAAATCATATGACTAAAAGGAAGGTTTTTGCTTTGAAAAGGACATGTATACACGGAAATCAAGTTTTTCAACTTACATCGAGCATAAATTGTCTAATATATGGACTTTACATGCAGCAATCAACAACCAATTTCAAAGACCTGTAAAAACATCTAAGAAGTTACAAAGCCAGAAACAGCTGTCAAAAAATTGTCCTTTATTCTGTTAGGAGTCTCAAACTGCAATAAATAAATCTGCAAATATAGGTAAGCTGCAACCACACAGAGGGCTCTATTAGAAAATTACGAAATACAGATTGTGTATATGAGATTTGCAGGATACTCAGCAATGGTGGTCAAAGTTAATAACTTCTACAAAGTTTGAAAAAGTTCTTTGTATTCTCCCAAATCCAGAGAGCTAACATATCAGAAATATATTAGTGAATATTCAGGAAAGTTACGACTTTTTTTTGAAAGTGAGTGAGTAGTTATCTCCATATCTTTTTAAGAAGGGAATTGTTAAAATAATTAGGTACTCTAACACTGTATTGAAATTTCTTATTTATAGGTAACAAAACTACCCTACAATGTCATTTAAATGCGAAGTAAGATCCCAATATTTTAATATTGATTCATCTATAAATGTATATAAGAAAATTTATTTTAACCTATGGAAACATATTTTACTTCACTTTATGTCCCCACCCGTGAGGGTCTTCAACCGCAATTTTTGTAAGAAAATAATAATTTGAAGCCAATGTTTTCAAGTAAGTGCACAACTCACAGAGTAATTCTGAAATCTTTAACTTTCATGTCAAACTAGATTGCCTTTGACGTAGCTAACATTATTAGTAGAAAAACAGGGCTTGTCTTCAAAATGTTACACATAATAGGAAATTGGTTAAATCTATCAATAATAAGCTTAAAGAAGCATGCACTTTAATAACTAAGTCTGACAAGGGCTGTTCTTTGGGTATTGCCTACAATTCTGGATATGTTTCTAAAACATTGATTTTTTAACAAAAATAATATTTTGGAACTGCACGAGGATCTGACTCCTGAATTATAGAAATAAGTCAGGTCAGCTATCAGTGATGCAAAATTTTTAATCAAACCTTTCCATAAGAAAATCCTCATCAACATGAGCCCTCAAGCCCAACTAAATTCAAAATTCACAAACCTAACCATGCAATATATCCAATTTCTAATAGTATGAATAGCGCGTACCATGATTTAGCAAAATTTCTTTATGAAGCTCTGAAAAATAGTTCATTTTCGAGAACAATCATTCCATCCCCAATAGACACACCTTAGTTATAACATGAAAGATTTAGAATGCAGCTCAGATAGCAAGTCGTTTTCAGAAGACATCAAAAATCTTTATACAACCATTCACATACAAGTTGTGAAAAAAATTTATGTCATTTCAAGAAAGAACTTTCAGATTAACAAATCATTGAATTTATGAATCTGATTACAGTCTTAGTCAAATACAACTACTTTGAATTTAATCAGCAACCCGACAGTCTCGCTATGGGAAATCTATTAGCTGGCATCCTTGCTGACATTTTCATTAACACTCTGGAAGAAAAGTTCTTAATACAGCACTAGGCATTCTCTCCTATTTCAGATATGTCCATGTTTTAGTCATCTATGAAGGACCTCTTGATGGCATTCACCATATTTACAATCTCTTCAATGAACTTCATGAGAAAATACCTTCACTAGCTAACTCTGGAACGAGGCCTGTCAATTGAATTTTCTTGATTTGATGCTTAAAGTAGAAGAAAATAAAAACTCATTTAATGTTTTTGTAAAGAACCATACCGATCAGTTCGTACCTGCATCTCCTATGCACCCACAATCTCTTATGTTTACTTTCTTTCACTTTGCTACTCACAGAGCTATTTCTATTCCACTCTAAAGAGAAATTCGAGGAAGAAATTAATATAATCAAAATGATAGCACTTAATAATGAATACAAACCTGTCATAGTGGATAACACCTTAAACAGGAAACTATACAAAGAGTTACTGCACTCAGCACTATGAGTCCAGCCTGAAGAAGTTTTTCTATTCCGTTCTTGGGGGGCTGCGTTATCAGATCCAACACCTTCTTCGTAATAAATACAACTGTAATGTCACCTTTTCACTTAATAATAGATACAAAAAAAACCGTTTATAATTTAAAGTTGACCCATTCCCCTTTGAAAAACTCTGGTGTCTATAAGTTAGTACGAGCCGTTGCCACCAGGCTCGTGTGCATGCGCAAAGCTGAATTCGCGCATGACCAATGCCTTCCTCCCACTTCTGGCTACTTGAAGCATCACTGTTTGCCAAAGAGCAGTAGCAGCAAATAGCCAGATGCTACCCGGAAAAAGTTTTCAGGCACGCCCAAGCTGCCAGATTCACACATGCACAGAGCAAGCCGAGTTATAGTGGGGGAGTCCTCCTCCACGTGACCCATGTATATATTTTGTGATGCTGCTGGTCTCTTCGTTTACAGCTCCCACAAAACAGATTTCTGTGGCTGGGAGCCATCAAGTGATTTAATATAGATTCTCATAACCATGAAAGACCAAAATAAAGCAATGGAAAATCCAGGATGGAATGTAACAATACCAGAGAAGGAAAGTTGCTACTCACCATATAGCAGAGATGCCAAGTTGTGATAGGCACAATAAAAAGATTCACACACTCATACCTTTCGGCCATTAAGGCCTTTGTCAGCACTACACACACACACACACACACACACACACACACACACACACACACACACTCAATGCTGAAACTATACTGCCAAGACCAAAATAAGTTCGTAGTTTCAATTTTGTGATTTTATATTGTTTCCACATAATTAGCAATCAACCATTAATGTCTTAATGAAGCTATTTCTGTCAGTTTTGTAGAGAAATTTGCTTCCATTAATTTTTTCCACTGAGGCAGTTAGAGACGAAGTGTTCCATTCCGCACTATTGTCTACTTTCAATTTCAAGTGCAAATTTTCATTTTCTGGGACGAATGATGTTATACCATGATAAAGAACCAAACATGAGAATACAGTACTGGACCTCCAAGAAAATTGGTACCATGACAACAACAGCTGAGCTGAGCTGAATATCAGGTACTTCAGAGTGCATCTGGACATAGAAATATGTAATTAGAGTGGAATGAAGCATTTTTGAACGGTTTACGAAATTCTGATGCTGCTGGAGTAGTATCTGATGTCCTGTTCCTTTTATGACACTGTAAGATCTCTTAATGCTACATACATACGAACATAAACATTTACTTGAAGTTGAGTAAGTAGGCAAATTTGGTCAGTAGTTTTGAGCTAAATATATTGCTTAAAATATGACAGCCGAGGCAGAATTTTACAAATCTGCATTCTCTGAAAGTGTTTCAATCACAAGGCACTTGCCTAGTACTTCCTCTAGACCTGAAGTTATTTCTTAATTTGTGTTTACATCTTAAATTTATAGAATGCTATTCTGTACTAAATTGTAGATTGGCAGCATACCGTGTTTTATCGTTTTAACTCCCCACGTGGCTTCATATTTATTCCTTGAGTAGAATATGAACTGTCAGTTGTACAGTTACTTTGCCTCACAGGCAATTTTTTCTTTTTTTTCTTCACACACACAATTTTGAAATAGCCGTGAAATTAGTTGTCCTTTATTCCGTTGTAAGGAACACAAGAAACTTTTTTGTTATGCAAGAAATCAGTATTCCATTCTAATAGCTTTTTGCAGTGCTGTGTAGATGTAAACCTGTTGGAAATCCTACATACCAATATTGCAGAGTACAAATTAAAATCTGTCAAAGTCACCCCATAGCAAAACATTGTGAACTTCGAGCTGTGGAGTCTAATTTTGAAATGATATTTTGCCAAGAACTGCTTCCGTATTTGCATCCTTTATCTGGGTGGGATATGACAAAACAATTGCTCCAAGTACAACTCCGCACATTCTCAACAAACTGCCGCAGGGCTGCACATGGTCACGCGATGCCCCACCACCCACGAAATTCCGCCAGAAATGCAACGAAAAGCGAATGAGCAGAGCAAGCACCTAGCACGGGCTGCCTTTGTCATCGTAGCTGTGCATGTGCAGTATACCCTAATATCCAAAATTTGTCTTGCTGACCACTTTCTAATTAAAGGTCACACACCTAAAGTTGTTCACAATATCAACATTTTGCACACTGATAAGAAAATGAGTAGATTGGTGGATCTTGAAGAACTAGAAAATTTTAAACATCCTTCTCAAAATGATGCCTCATTCTTAATAAACAGCAACAATTATGTAATCAAAGTTTCTTCAATGGTATAAGGCCATTACTTGATATTTGATTTCGTGTTCCTTGTGCAGTTACCGATTTTTTTTTCCCATTTGATAACTACTTGTTCATTAAATGGTTTATGTTAACTACATTTCATGTTAAACTGTTTTTATTCACTGAGTTATTCAGCTCCCTTTTGTAATTCTGTAATGGCCTTTTTCAGCCTTTAAACTGTACTTCTAAGCTCTAATGTAGACAAATTGTTACCATGTCTGCTGCTGTCAGATAAAATATTGCCTCTTACTTCATGTATTAGACATTTCACCTGTCTATATTTGCAATGTTAAGTAGCAAGTTTGTGCCTATGGCTACTAGAAGGCACTTTTGGCATAACGTTCTCCTGCCCGCAATTGCTAACGCGGGCACCTCAGTGTAATGCTACCACAGCTCAACATGTGGTGCAGTCCTTAGTGGCCTGCATCTTGCGTTTCTTATTTTATAAGTGACCTGTCAGTTTTAAATGTTTTATTTCTGACAAAGGCATTCTTAGAAGTGGCCGAAAAAGGCTTAATTTTCATGACCAAGGGTTGCAATTATTTAAATTTTTTTCAGTTCTGAAATGTTGGTGGTGATTCAATGCTATGTTCATCTGCCGTCCCACCCACGACAGTTTTATACCCATTTTACATGAAGCAACTTTCTTCTCAAAATCACCTATCCTAAAGGTGGCGAGCACAAAACTAGTATGAATTACTCTTGTAGTAACGCTTACTACTTTAGTAATTTATTTCTGTAGTAATATACTCTTAGTAACTGCTGGTGAGCTCAATTTGTATTTACTTCTTCAGTTGTAACTAAAGTAGTAATACCTTTTTCCTAAAGAAGTAAGTGATTTCTGCACAATGCTTGCACATACAGTAAGTACCCTCTTGGAAAATATTTATTGTCGGCAACATTATTGCAACACCTTCTGCGAAATTTATGTTTGTCACTATAATTTTAGAAGCTAGAAAGTATTTCTGAATTGAATTATTATAACTGGAAAATCTAAATGCTATTACACTGATTAATGATATGATCTGTGTATTATGAAAAAGAAACTTAATATTAATGAATGAATCTATTGTTAACCCCAATATCTACAACTACCAATGTCCACTGTTAGTTGAAGACCTGTATTAATTTTAGTGCCAGTTTGAGGTATGAGCTAGCAGCAACACGCAGGTTGCCAAGAATCATTCAAAAAACATACCAGAAAATGAAAAAAGAGAGGCCTGCTGAAATAATGACGAAGTACAAAACTACTATTGAATCTAAAAAGCATAAAGTCAACATGTTAAAAAGGGAAAAGTGTGCTTGGGAAAAATACAGTTTAATACAATAGAGAAGCTCTTACACAAGGAGTAGCTTATCGTAATTTGGAAGGATATGAAACTGAAAGCAAAGAAAACTGGTGGTGCAGTAGGTGAGACGAATATCAGCAATATAAGGCAAATGGTTGTCGATATGATCCCAAAAGTTTGAGGGGATAGCTGGAGTTTATGACAGTGACACATCTGAAGATAATGTGGTACTTTGTAGCAACTTTGATGATAACTGTTCTGAAGGTAGCAATGAAACGGCTGAAGGTGAAAGCTTCTCAGAAGATGCTCCCAGCATAAGTGGGAGAGAACATGCCGTTGTGGCAAAGAAACAAAAGTTGTTGAAAAAGTTGACGAGCTTCATTCCTTAAACATGCATTTTAATACAAGAGGACTACAAGGTAAAAATGTTATTAATAGGAAGACAAAGAGAAATCGTGGAATAAGAGCATAATCTTAAGATGGAAATTATGAGTAAGTACAAGATCGTAACGGAGCAAACTTCTGGTTCCAGTTCTTCAGCCAGTGTGCTTGAGAAAATTGGGCTTTTGCGAATGAATAAGAAAATGATATGTATAAAACATCTTTTATTTCCTTGATTTTTATTCAAATAGTTAATGTGTTCTTGTTCCTTGTGTGGTATAATATTCACTTTTATCATTTCATCATCAGTACTAATTTTTGTTAAACCACATTCTAATATTTATCTGAATTTGCAACATTATAAAAGAATGTCTTTTTCAGAAATAGGCCTAAACTAAACATTGTATGACTTTGTATACTCAATTAAGAAATAAAGTGATAATATTAATCCCTAGCAAAAAAAGGAGAAAGAAAAAAGAACATAAGTATAAAATTACACAAATAAAATGAGTCACTTTTCATTGCAGTAGTGACAATCCAGTGGCTCATTTATTCATTTAACAAGGAAAAGTCTTTATAGTAATTTCAAAGTTTACTAGCAAACTAGGTGCAATTTTAATTAAAGTAATTAAGTATAATTGATCTTCTGACAGCTTGGCCTGCAGCATCAGCTTCTGGCTGAAATACATATTGTTTGATGTCTTTCACCTCCACAGCATCAGGGCAAGACATCTGACTTCTACTCCAAAGTTGTGTAGAACAGCACCAGCCACAACAACATTGCCACACTTTTTTAAATCGCATTGTTTTAGTGAATTTGGAAATGTTTCTTCTGAACACCGAATGTTCACTTTTTTACACATCTGGTAGCAAAATGTGCTCAGCTCCTATGTGGGCTCTGAACACAGGCATCTTAAGGTGTTTCGGGAGAGCACATCCACTATCTGCAACAGGCAACCCATCATATTGTTCATTTTCAAATTCTGCAGCAACTCTTACTGAAGTCCCAAATACGTGCACCATGTGTGGAACCTCACCAACTGCTTACCACATTCAACATCTCCATATTGGCATAACAGATGATTTGCGTATTGATAGAAAAATTCTTGCAATTCCTATATAGTTCTGCTTGTGCTCCAGAAGCACAAAGTATGGGTATATGTACATCTATGGCATTTGGGAATCAACCAGTTCAATCCAATTCTCTTTTGTTCTTTGATATATTTTCTTGGCTATGTGGCATGGACCTACAGCGGCTTCAAGCCAATTAAACTGCTTCACACTGTTTAAAGCTATTCCAGCAGTAGTATGAGGGACATTAGTGAGATCCTCTGCTACAATTTGGTAATTACCTGTGCAAAAGATTCGCAGCCCACAGAGAAATTGCAGCTAGGAGACAAAGCAAAGTTCCTGGCAATTATGCTGCAGTAATGGTTCCAGCATATCAAGCAGCAACGCTGAAGATTCCTTACAAAACCCAGATAGATCTTTGAAATCACTGTCGCTATACATAACAAATGTCCATTGTGCATATTCTTGGGATGTTAAACTTCCTCCATCTCCATATGGTCTTCGTAGTCCAGGTAATCCATAGAATTCGACACTTGAAACAGAACTCACAGATCGCACCTTACTCTAGAAGTAAAGTTTTGTCTAATTTCCTCCTTAAGTTACTAACATAATAGTGTACTGTTCAATGGTGCTTTCCACCAGTAATGTGGAAAATAAATTTACTTCAGAAGTAAAATTGACTGGAAGTTGCCAATTTCCTTATCTCTTAGTAACTTATTACTTTAGTTTCACTTACTCCTGGTCGGTGCTCACCACCTGAAGTACGTGCACCTTTTGTGCCTGCACATAAATCAACAACCAACAACGACATGGGTGTGTCTATCAATGACCTATAAGACTATGCCACGTGAGTATGCTGCATGCTGTGCATCAGAAGTTATAACCTATCCTGTCAAGCTCACTCCTATAAAAGTGGATTTTGTGCTTTCATGACATCTTAATCCTTATGTTGGTTGCTTCGTTTTTGTGGCACAATGAAAACCTATACAAGGTCTTGCTATTTTTTCCTACTAGTATTCTACTACAGAGATTAAGTATCTGAAAGGAAAAGTATTTGCACTTTACAGAGGAAAAACCGTAACTATACATATATAAGAACATAAACAGATAAACATGTTTTAATGGAAATTATTTGAACATTGAGGAAGTCAGAGTTGCTGGATGAGTACAGAAAATTTCGTTGCTATTTGGCATTTGGAAAGAAAATAAGACAAGGATAAAGCAAAACACTATTTACTGCATTCTACATATTGTTTGACGTGTTTGCAAATACACAAGTCAAAAAAAGTTTTGCATCACCCTGGTTCCCACAAATCCTCAAGATAGACGTTGACTGGATATTATATCACACACAGTCCCTTTGGCTGTTCAGAGACATCACTAAACCCAACCAAAGTTGTAAACAACCATGCATGAGCAGCACCTATTAGGCACAGGAGGGTCTGACAGCCGATCAGTTCCAGTCATTTCACCAGGAAATGAGATTCGCGGCTCATGTCTGTAGTTCAACCCCACTTAGACGGTCTACACTGCAGTTCGATCGCATCCGTATTGTTACTTTGTGCCGGGAAAGCTTCCCAACAAGGAAGTGTCCAAGCATTTGAGAGAAAGTGGTGACATTCAGACATGGAGGAGATACAGAAAGACAGGAGCTGTCGATGACCGCTACCTATGGATATGGCTGGGAGGAACCCTAACAGCAATGCCACCATGTTGAATAATGATTTTTGTGCAGCCACAAGACGTCGTGTTATGACTCAACCTGTCCGCAATAGGCTGCATGATGCGCAACTTCACTCGCGTCATCCATGGAGAGGCCCATCTTCGCAACCAAGACGCCATACACATGTAATGCGGTACAGATGGGCACAACATGCCAAATGGAGCACTTAGGATTGGCATTACATTCTCTTCAACAATGACTGTTGCATATGCCTTCAACCAGACAATCATTGGAGACGTGTTTGGAGGCAATACGGTCAGGCTAAAAAGCCTTAGACATACTTTCCAGCAAGAGCAGCAAGGTGGAGGTTCCATACTACTTTGATGTGGCATTATGTGGGGCCGATGTATGCCACTGGTGGTCGTGGAAGGTGCCGTAACGGCTGTACGATAGGTGAATGCCATCCTCTGAGCAATAATGCAACCATTAAAGCTGAACTGTACAAGGAATAGGCTGTTTTGGGTGAAATAAAACCACCCTAGATCTCCTCATACATGTGTAGGATTCTGTACACTTACATTATCTTGACAACCAAGTCGTGGGGAGGGGGGAGGAGAGGTGGGGGGGGGGGGGTGGCAAGCAGGTCGTTTGGGAGGCACAGAGGAAAAAAATTCATAATCTGTTGCGGGGAACTAGCAAGACATCTACCTCATTCACTGCAGGCACTTTACACTGACTTCTAATACGAAAATTAAGACTGACTTTCTCAAGTAATTGGTAGTACTAGTGATTCGACTCTGTTTAACCTTGAGGAAATATAGAAAATTTCATAAAAATGCACGTGGTATTGTTTGATGACAGAAACTAGGACAAGATGAAAAACTAGGGTCTGGTCTCTTCCCAATCCACACAGCAAGTTCAACAAGTTAACGAATAGTACCTCTATCCCTATAACGTGTGTATTTCTGAAGCAATACACTTCGCCTGTTATACATTTATCTATTCTCAATTATCAACTACAAATAATCACACATTGCCTGCAAAGTCCATACATAACAGGACTAGGATGTCCTACTGGAAACTAAGTAACGAACAATACGGAGCGACTGAATTTTCCCTGAAAAGCTCTGCACTAATAACATTAAAAACAATATTTCAATAAGTGTCGCAGATTTTTGCAGTAACAAGACCTACGTTATAAGACAGATGAAACCATGAAGGAAACAAATCTGCGCTGAAATTATTTACGATGTACATAAACTAAATTTTACCTCTGTCGACGCAATTGAGTGACGTCACATTCTTAAGACCACATGTTTCTAAAACTAATCGGCAATATTATTACACATGCCACGGTTAATAAATAACTTCTTCCTTACCTGAATGTAGTAACCATCTCTAAGGCCTCCGAATTTTTCCTGCCCTGCAGTATCCCAAACATTAAAGCGAATTGCACCTCTGTTAGTGTGGAACACCAACGGATGTACTTCCACGCCAAGTGTGGCAACATACTTCTTTTCAAATTCGCCAGTTAAGTGTCTTTTAACAAAGGTTGTTTTTCCAGTACCTCCGTCCCCAACAAGGACACACTTAAATGCTGGCATATCAGCTTCTTGAGCCATTCTGTAGCAGGTCTGAAAATTTCAAGATTTCTTAATGACAGTACCAACTAAGATAATTTTCAAACACATGCAAACTGACGCTGTTGTGAATCCTAATTAAAATTTTAGAAGCATGACTCTTCTGTAATGACTAAACAGGACAGAATTTTTTTACGGAAACTGATATGGCGGAGAAAATCATTTCATAACTGAAATTAGGAGTAAACGTGAAACCCAATAGAATAATGTTCCATGAACTACAAAGAACTCAAAATCAAACACGTTTACCCACAGCAGAAAGATTTTCCTATTTAATATAACCATACAAATCCGGTGGAAATGGCGCGTTTTCGTATCATGGGAAATTGGTATGTTTTGGCCGAATTCAATCTTGTAAAGTTAATGTAATACACAATTAATCGTGAAAATGAAACGAAATTTTTGAAAACTGTTACTGCAACAACCTCTGGTAAAACTAAATTCGCAAACTAACGACCGATGCAGGTGAAATTAACTGACAAACCTCACCTTGCTCTTTCGTCGTTACGGTCCACAATGGCGTTCAGTACAGAGGAAATTCATGTGCACACCCTGTAGAACTTTCACTTATTTATATTACAAGAAATAACGTTTTTGAAAGTTTTTAAAAATTTTAACTTATTTTTAATAGAAATTTTTCAATTATTTGCTATGTATTTACCCTTTATTTTCGAATTAAGTAAATAAATGACTATATGTCGTCACAGGCGCTCTGACGTCAGCTACGCATGCGCACAGTGACAGACGGCACTGCAGAAGCTCTGAACTCGTAAGCGTATCGATTTTTATGATTGTAGTGTCTGTTTCGGTAGTTTTAGTGTCGTTCCATGGCAGAGTCAGTGAATGGGGTGTTTATATAAGGCAAGACGAATCAGTATTGTGTGACTGAGAACGTTAGAAGATGACGAAGGACAGATTAGCTGCCCTTAAGGCGGTAAGTGAAAATCTAAAGTTATTTTTGAAGTGTAACCCGCCCCGCGGCTTACCATTCACTGAACATGACTAAATGTCAAACAAAATAAACTTGCGTTTCGAGATGTCGTGCCGTTATGATGCTTTTAACATTGCTATGTGAAGTAGTAACATCAATTCTGGACCCTTGATTCAAGCTTTACAGGATTTATAGCAAATATTTCCGCAGCGTTGTTTTTGTGTGACAGGCTTCCTTACTATCGCTTAAATAGTCGTTGATAGTTTATGGTTCCTTTTGCATCCTGGTGCTACACTGTGCGTATTCATAAACAATAGATGGATCAACAAGATTTTGTCATCTGACGTTTCCTTCAGAGACGGGCAGGCCCTGTATTTCAGTAGCTGTCAAAGCAAGTCTGGCTGTCGTATTTCCCAGTAAAGTTTAAATAATTATGAATAAACATAATGTCTAGTAAAATTTAACGTGATATTTTCTTTAATGTCCGCGTCATTTTGCGACTGTTGTCTGTTGTGTGAATTTGCTTGATACATAGACTGAGTGTAATTAAGGCCATTATTGTTAAAAGTTGCCAAGCGCCCGGCTAATTTAATTTCCAAAATAACCAGGAAATAATATTTTCTTTTCTTAAAACAGCAATACATAGATCTTTGCGTGTTTTATGAAAGTAAGTGCACTTGTAACTAATATTTATTATTGAAATATCTACATAGTTTGTTTATTTTTTAATGTTATAGGCTCAGAGTGATGATGACGATGTTGGACCTGATGATGTTGCTGTCAACGTCGAAGGAAGGGATGGCTTCATGGATGAATTTTTTGCAGAGGTGAGCCTACCCGATCTATACAAATTTCTAGCTGGTTTTTAAACTTTGAGGCTACATTTTGTATAGTATAAATTATTTCTGTCTTCAAATGTGGTAGTGGATTTGATAGTCAATGTGCAGGAGTCTTGCATGAGAGAATTCATAATTAATCAGTCTTCATTATATTTCTTTTATCTTTATTGCCTTATATGATCGGACAGATGACTGCGAAAGAAAGAAACAAACAAGATGAACTGACACTGGTTAAGGACTGGTCTTGTCGGAGAATGTACATTCACAGCCACGGACTGTCAAATCTTCATCTTAATGTGCCTGACACTGCCTTGCTTTGGAATTTAACTATTAAATGTTTAACAAAGTCTAGTTATTGGGAACTGGCTACTGCAGTCTTACATGCTCACGCTTTGACATTTAATGTCGAAAATTCTTTTCTGCTGTTGTTGTTTTATATTAACAAAACTACAATAAAGTGCTATCAACTAAATGTAATTTAAATTTGCAGTAATTTTAATGGAAGTACTGGTGTGTCATGGGCTTTAACCTGAAACATACAATTTTAAAGACTTTTTAAAAAATTTGAACCTAATAAACAGTAAATAAACAATTTATTAACATATTTTGCACATGACACACAGAAAAATAACAATTTCTACATTTTAAATGATATAAATCTGTCATTCGCTCTGGTCTAAAATGTTGAACATACTTGGAATCAAAGATAAGTGAGAAATGTTGACCAACTTTGGGTCAAAATACTTTTGTAGTTTGATATCTCAAGTTGATTGTTTGATGTTAAATGTGAAGAGATTCTGACATCACATGAAGTTGTTAATTACATTTGAAAACTTCTCATTTCTTAGAGCCTTTACATGAGAGAAACGGATTGGATATCATGATGCCCGAGATAAGCAGATTTATAGGAATTACTTAATATATATATAAAAAAACATAGTGATGATACATTATAATCTAAGTGATAATGAGAAGGTTGTTGTATTAAATAGTTCATTGAAGAATGATTGTGACAGGACATCAACATATTTTAGGAGCCAGATTTTTGTTCCAATACAGGGGAGGGGAGTCAGATTACGATGGAGCATATGCAGCATAGATTTCTTCAATCTTCTACATCACTGTTGCACTTCACGTGCTAAAATGTTGTATTATAATCTGATGTGAAAGAACTTGCCTCTTTTTTTGTCTGTCCAAAAGATTAACTAGTGTAAATAAGGTGTAATATTGTAGCATATAGTTATTATTTTAAAATTGTTACCCCTATCACACAAATAAATGTTGTGCAGTTCCGAATTTGTAGCCCAGTGGATGTCATTCCATATCGAACTGTCGAAGAATTGTTTCTCAGTCAGTCTCAGGATTCTTTTTCTTGCTTCTTTCACGTTTGACAAAGGTCAGTTAGTTAATGTGAAAATGCAAAGTTCCACCAAGGCAGAGAGTCTACATTAAATTCTAGATCTCACTATAATGACTGGGTAAGTCATTCAGAGATTGAATGAAAACATGGACACACTACATACGATGGGACCTTGCCTTCTAAAGTATTGTGGTGTTAATACTGACTTTCAGGTTGATAATTTTACTCTGCCTGCTGATCTCAGTGAGTTCAAACCTTGAATTAACATGTTGCCACATTGGGTATCCCACTAAAAATCTAAATAGTTAAATCTGATGCATGGTTCTGTCGTATTATGTGAATTTGATTTAATGCAGTGCTATGTATCTGAAGTTCAGATGCTATGTTAAGTCTGGTGTCACATACACCTCCACCCACTATAAATAACTGTGGGAACTGATTTAATCTCAGAGGAAACATATGTATGCAAATTATATCCACAGGTATACTTTGGAAATAACCATCCTGTGTGTCATGGAAGATGCTTAATGTGCTAGTATTCTCTCTCTCTCTCTCTCTCTCTCTCTCTCTCTCTCTCTCTCTCTCTCTCTCTCTCTCTCTCTCTCCCCCCCCCCTCCCCCCCTTCGCACACACTATGTGGTACACCGTAATTGTGAGTGAGGAAAGACTATTTAAATGTACCACTGTATAAGCCAAGGGGATGAAGTACTGTTTCTTACAATGCCCTCTCACAGTTTGAAGGTGATGCATAATTGATTTTATGCAGAAACTGGAATTTATTGTGTATCTTTTGACTCTCGTGGTCCCTAAACAAGCTAGTAATAAATCTCATTGTTCTATGAAAATGACTCTGTAATCCAGCTTTGTAAAGGTTCCAAGCAGATGAACAGCAGGGCCTAGTCACTGCTTGATGCATAAATAGTAGCAGTTCAGAATATAGCTGTCATAGTTGTGTATTGGTTATTTCAGCTAATTTCATGTCATAATCATTTCAAACTACTTTATATCATGACTGCACTATTTCACTATGTTTATCCCTGATGGGTGCTGTCACAGACATCTCAGCTCTGTATTGGATAAATTGGCACCATAATGAAACTTACTCAGATTCACTGGTAATGCTTCACTGACCAAGCTATCCAAGCACAACTAGTGACCCATCCTCATATATTCATCTGCAAATAACCTCTCCTATTTTCTAAACTTAAAACTATAGTTAAAAGTGATGACATTTTTGTACATTATTTTTTCTCTCAGGAGTGGTATTTCAGCATAGTTTGAATGTGAGCTTCTGAAATTTGGAAGAAACTAGAGGGATACTGGTAGAAGTGGGTCTGTGCGTATGGATTATGAATTGTATCTGCACAGGTCAGTTGCCAGGAAATGTCAAAATACTGCACATTCTTATACAGTGTAAATTATGGAGTCTATGATAAATTTATGATCATAAGAATAGGAGAAACTAATTGAATGACACCAGTTTTACTCTATAAAAGAGCTCTTTTGCAGTAATACATAAAAGCTGTTTTATGCAGCTTCCATTATCCAAACAGAATTAAAATTTCCTGTTAATAAATTCCTGACTTCATGTAATTTTTAAGTTATTACTGCATCACCTACAGTTATACTGCTGTGTTTTTGAATCAAAAGTGGGAGAAGGAAAAAATAGTGAATACACTACTACTTGTAAAGTTTAGTGGTACTATTACATAGTTGTTGTTGTCATACTCATTACTATTTATATTCTGTGTACTGATTGTTATATGCTATGTTCTACTCATTCCATAGAACATGTCTACAATAAAAAGTAAAATGATTGGCCAGATGAGAATATTGTAAGTTAGTGATCATAGAAACTTAAATTCCTGAGGAAGCTGTGTGGTATCTGCCTTTTCATTGCTGCTTTGATAATATAAGAGGCTGGATTATTCAAATGAGTCTCATAGGCATACATAAAATCTGTCTTAGTGGATGCTAGGACTTTATGTATGCAGATAAAGCCTAAACTTGTTCTCATTGTGTGTGAAAATTTGTTACCTTTCAGTATTCTTCCAATAGCAGCCGTACTGATGTGTTAAGTTCAGAACCACAAAGACCAGGCAGATCTCATATACTAATTGACGGGGGCTGACAATCTTTGTGGAGGGCAATTTTTTAAAAAAATTGCATGAAATCGGGGAAGGAATCATTCGTGAGTTCCAAAGTGCTACCAGCGGTCCAACTAGCACAATGACTGTGCATAATGAATGAAAACGGATGGGGTGCAGTGGTCGTATGGCTCCTCATATGGCAGTCATTCCTGTAGTCAGTGCTAAATAATGCTTGAAGTGATGTAGAAGCAATGCTGTTAGACAGTGGATGACGAAAAGAGTGATTTGGAGTGATGAGTCATGCTATATGCTGTGGCAATCTAGAGGAAGTGTTTGGGTTTGACAGATGCCTGGACAACATTACCTACATCATAAACCAGTATCTCTGAGACAGTGACAAAATCACTATCTTTGTTTCAGCTCTAGAGTAAGAACAGAGTGCTATTTCTGCAGATGCATTCAGACACCTGCAAGCAGTGTTAAAAGCATCACAGTGGTGAAGGGTGGAACATCCCAAATTAATCTCCGCTATTAGACATGCAGATACTTTCGACCAAATACTGTATTGATCACTGATAGTTACTATTAATTTTTTTCAAAATATTTTGAAGATTTTTAGTCATATTTTTGCCTGTTGAGCTGTGGATGATTGGTGAGAGATTAAATGTAGATAGTTGCATCTCATACTTTGGCATACGAATCAAAGATCAGAACACAGTGCTGAAAAAATTTATTGATTTGAAGTATTTTTTTAAAACTTACTCACTGCTTACTTTGTTGGCCTTTGTTTTATGCACTTGTGTGTGTATATTGGTGTTAAGTGTAAGGATTGGAACATTACTGCATATTACAGATAGTAATAACTCTAGAACTCTTAAAATTTGAAAGTAACTGTGAGTTTCTGAGATTGCATGTTTCTTTAACTTCTGTGCTGCAGGTTTGTTTCAAAATATTGTTATTCCCTAGATACCTGTCCTAATAGAAACTATAAACATTATTATGAAAGTTTTCCGGGTTTGCTTATGGCGCCATCTGCAGCTGACTGGACAGCTTCAAAGATTTGAGTGGTGTGGTTTGCGGAGTGTGTGTGAAGAATCGCCCACCTGAAGGAAACTTAATTGAAGTGTGTTTGAATACCGAAGAGATGACCAAAATGTCTGAAGTATTAGTATGTGATACCAGAAAATGTAAACCAGTCTTCAGAATAAAAATTATACATATGATGAGTAGTGCATTGTTCATATTGTGTATGCTTTGTAAATACTGAAACAAGCCCCAAGCAGATGCAGATAGCCATTTATAATTTTCACTTATTTTGGCAACTCAAAACCATACTGGAGAAATAATTTTCATAGCCTGTTTTTCTGTTGCTGCATTTTTTAAATTTCATTATTAAAGATATTTTCATGTACCATTGGCACATGCTGGGCAGACAAATGTGTATTCATATAAATGCAGTCAGTATGCTCTGAACAAATATTAGTGATGCATTTGACAGTAAAAGTTCTTTCTATAACTGGTGTACCAAAGTGAATAATACACGTTTTGCTTATGTCACTCACATCTGAAACATAAGTCTTTGCTAATTCATGTGTAATCTGATTGTAACGTTCTTGACTAGGTGTAATGCTGTGCTGCTTCATATGAAAAACATTTACACACAGTGCGTAAATCAGAAAAATCATTGGTCCAGTACTTTATACTTTATATCACTATAAACTTCGATCTGCATAGACTCCAAAACTGTGTTGTGGTCATACAAAGATTTTAAAATGTTTTGATATATTTAGTTTGTCATCTCTCAGGACTTTTCAGGCATACTCAAGTGTCTTGCAAATTAACTTCTTGTACATATGTGTGTGTTTCTCAAACCACATTATTGGTCATCTGAAAATTGATAAAATAATCTTCAGTGCATTGCTAGATGTTTCATGATTTGTGAAGGATATCTATTATGTTGCCAAAAGAAAACCATTTCTTACTTTCAACATGTGTACTCAGCATTTGTGGCAACTGAGGTGCAGAAATGGTTTGTCAATGAGCTCATGCTTAATTTTTCAGGAGGCGCAGTCAACTGATCGGGATAGTGGAAATGGAGGTGTTTCAGCATATGTCAGAAACTTGTTTCAGAGCTTGGTCCCTGGTGAATCCTTCAGAAGGTTATACAATCGATCTTCCATGAATTCGTTTTCTGATTTTCATTCATTTTTGTCTAAGGTCAGTGACACAGCAGGTTTACGTATTGATGGGAGTGTCGCTTCAGGAAAGCTTTACTAAACCAGCGCCTAACCAGCAAAGAATGGCTACTAACTCTGTTTCTTCACTTTATATGCCCTAGAATTTAGAAAGCTTTTCCCTAATTGATTTGTGCAGTGAAATGTGAGGTATGTTCTTAGCATGCTCATGGCAGGTGTTCTTAAGAACCCTTGTGTAAATAATTCTAAGAATCTAAGGAAACTGAAACTTCTAAAGGGTGTGGAATGGGGTGCTCCTATTTTCTTGGCATAAAATGTTGAAGTTATTATTGTTGCAATCTCATAACTTGGGCCATTAATCCTATTTCAAGTGTTCATTAGTTTATCATCTGTGAATAGATGTAGTTGTGGTCTTAGAATACGAGCAATTATGGATTGCTGTGTTACATATACTCGTTGGAGATATAAACCACTATTTTGGTGTCTGAAAGGAAATAGAAGTAAATATTTTCATCGTTTGGAAACTTTTATGATCGCCACAAATCTGGAACATATGTACGATATGACAGTTATGTATATATGCAATTGTACAAATGGAAAAAGAAGTTCCTTAGCAGTGTATCTGGTTTGCTATGATACTCATCTTCCATGGTGAACTGTTCTGATATTCTAAACAGTGTGTGCTGGCCTTCTGTAAAGCAGCTCTAGAGTCTCTTCATCTTATTAGTTACTGCCTGACATTTCTTATCTTTAATGTGGAACTACCAGGGGGGATTTATGGTGCACCTTCATTAAAGTTCAGAAAATAAGTTTTTCTTCGGGAATTGTCTGTGTGGTGTATGGCTTGTATTATAATTTTATGTTTCACATTTTGCGTATTTATAAATTTGTAAATGAAGTCTTACGTTTTTTGAGCTAACATTTTTGTTGTATTGTGATAGAAGTTACGAAAATTACTTTTTTTAACAAAGTAAATTGGTTATGAAATTGGTTAAATGTTATAATTTTTACTTTTGCAAGCACAGGTTTTGTTTTCTCTCTTAAGGGGGGGGGGGGGGGGGAGAGAGAGAGAGAGAGAGAGAGAGAGAGAGAGAGAGAGAGAGAGAGAGAGAGAGAGAGAGAGATAAAAGGAAATTGAGAATGACTGTGAAACATAATGTAAAGCAAAATAATCCAAAATTTAGATGAAGATGCACAAAAGAAATGTGTAAGAAAGTATCTTGACTTTCTACTGTCCACCGAAGAAACTGAGCTTGAATGTATGAGGGATGTAAAAATTTTGGGTTTGCTGCTCCTTGTTGTTGTGTGCTTCAGTTTAATGGGAAATAAGTGTTACTATGTTTCAGCAAGAAAAGGAAATATCTTTACTTATGATATTGTAATAACAAATTTTGCCATCTACAGGTGGAAGAGATTCGGGAGATGATAGACAAGATACAAGCCAATGTGGAAGAAGTGAAGAAAAAACACAGTGCCATCCTCTCAGCTCCTCAGACTGATGAGAGTAAGTACTCAAAATCATTATGCTAAAATAAGCTCTGGGGGTGTGCATATCACTTCTCTCCTTACACAGAAAGAATTTAAATACAACGGATGTTGCCAAATATTTTCTTCAGGATTTTCAGTTGTTTCTCTCATGGGTGTTACTGGTCTCAAACAAATTTAGTCATCTTCAGGCATGTGCCTGAAATAAGTTTAGTGTAACAATGCAAAGGAAGGAAGAAAGATTAATGCATATATGTACTCATCATGCCAAAGTTAGGGAATGCTGTGTTAGTTAAAAGATAAAAATCGCAGAAATGTTGCAGGGAATTGTAATTAGTTAGTATTACTTCCGGTTTAAATTTAAACGAGGTATCAGTTCGTTCATATGTGGTCTTACAGCAACACTCAATTAGTATAAAGTTTGCAAAAGCTAAAATTTTCTATTAGTGTCATCCTCTTATGCTGCTTCAAAATATTTGGTATGTGTAATGTCACATGAAGGCTTGTTGTCTTGTGCTGAAAGATTGAAAGATGCTATAAGCTTCATTGTGTGCTGTAACAGTGTGGAAAATCACCAGCATGCAGTTGTGAACTATGTTGAAGATGAACAACTGATTTTTGTTTCTTTAAATTGGGAAAGTAACAAAACATTTCATATTATTGGTCAGCATTTCATAGCCCATAATGGCTTTTGGGCTAATAAGTGCTGACCAATAATATGAAATGAAGGCATAAGGCATTTATAAAAATGGCCTCATAGGTTAGTGTGGATTTGAAACATCAGATACACTTTGAGATGAGAGATCATCATGAAAGCAAATTATTTATGTGGCGAGAGGAAATTGCTAACACGGGCATGACAGTTGCATCTCAGCAAAATCATAATTATCATACAGTTCAAAAAAAAATCTATACAGAATTGACAATGCAGAATGTAGAGGCATAATTGAAGAGCGTGTATGTGATTCTTTAATTTTTTCATAGCATAATTAATGTCAGCTGGAGATTGCCTGGAAACATTCAAAGTAAAATTCATTGTCCACAGAGGCAGGTGGTCACTTAGTAAACTCTTTTTGATCATTTCTTGTCCATTGTTCTTAAGTCTGCAGTGTTTACCAAATGAAAATAACAGAAGAGAGGGGGAAGATTTGAAGAAAGTCCGTGCAGGTCACCAGGAATTGATACGCTATCACAAGTTTTTCACAGGAATAATCAGTGTTTTGCGTGGGAAATTCCCCATGAAAGTAGTAGCTTTTCGTAAAGCCTGAACTGTAAATATTTGTGAGAAAGTATGTTGCAAGGCTAGTCAGTATACTCATTGGTTAGTCTTACCTTGTTCAAAGACAATACTGTAAATTGTTTCATATCTACTCATTAGTGAGCAGGTGGTTGTGGACATGACACCAGCTGGAAGTGTATATTTTGATTAAAATAACTTTATGATTAACATTTCATTAGTCAAGTGGTAACTGACAGGGGTTAGCCTACTGCAGCTTGTTCTCGCCCCCCCCCCCCCCCCCCCCCCCCCATATGGTTGCTGTTGCCTTCTACAGGCACAAGCAGCAGTGGGTTTCCAGGGAATACAGGCTCCTCAGGGTGTGGGATGGAACTAGATTGGGCCTGGCTGCGTCAGATAAGTTTTCCTTGTGTGCACAATACTATCACGCAATCTTGTGGTATGTTGTGTATGAGTTGGCAACTCCTCTCCCCACTACAGATGTGCCAATCACAAAGTTATTTTAATCAAAGCAGCATTTTTTCTGCTGCATTTTCACAACTTCCTTTGCAGTTGACAAATTGGAAGACTTTGGCTATGTATCATTGCTTTCAAATAACGCATAAATGCATTAACACTCCTTGTAGAACATTACATGTAATACCGTTCATTTGTGAGAACCGACATTCATATTGTATAAATATGCGAATCTGTCTAATGAGAATGCAGTTTGTGACACACAACATGTTGATATGTGACACCAGACCTACATTATATTCTGTTATTAGCTACACTCATTTTCATCAGCAGCAGGTCACTTTAACTCCTCAATAAGGTGTCATCGATAAAAAACTTGGAAATAATAGTGAATAGGAGGAAAATATTGCTGCACTAGATACCATCTGCCTTTGTGATGGCTCTTCTTTTACAGGAAAGAAAGTGAAGTAGTAGATGTACTGACATGCAGTCTTAGTTGCACTATAGGGACATAAGAACAATGTAACAACAAACCACGAATCTTGCGGGCATGATCATTATGATGAAAAATTAAATAATAGCCAATGAAATTGTTTTTTAAGAAAACGAACTTCTACATATTCACACTGGCAGCTGAAAGCTTGGGTTGGTTGCTAAAACAAATTCTTGGTTGCAATTGTAATATGAAGAAGAGTCATTAATCAGTAGCCCTATAAACAGGATAAGTGTCTTCCTCTATTACAGTTAGAACTTACATGAAGCCCTCAGTGTTCATTGTTGTTGTCTGTTCTTCTGTATGTCTCATATTGGCATCGAGAAACTGGCCCACATCGCTTAGCCATTCTCAGATTGCACCTTCAGTAAAAATAGTGAGAAGTATAAAACTAGGATGCACTATGTAGGGCATAAATGAGAATATAAAGGAACTGAGAACTCGTTTTTTATCATTAGTATACCTTTTTATCACTTCATGTAATATAAATGATGATTTGTGTATGTATGTGTTTTTATAGCAATTTCTAGAATATTGTACAAAGTTCTGGTCCCTAAATTTTCAGATAAATGTCATCAGGCATAACATCAGTTGGGCTATTGACCCTGCAATCTATGGATTTGACATTAATATGAGTCACTTTTGATGAAGGTAGTAGCACCCCCATCCTGCTGCCTCCTTGACCTTTAATAGCAGCATTTTTGACCAGGTAGTTAGTTATATGTTCAACAAGTATGATTGATACTGTTTCTGACCATTCAGAGATGTGTAGAAATCTCTTGCAATTTTAATCTGGTTATCATTGTGGGATTACACATCAAATTTTACAAGCTATTTCCATCAGAACCTGTTCCCACATGAAAATGATACATTGAATTAATATCTGGCCCTGGTTGACACTAGCATACTGATGAATACGGAGGATGTTTTCAGCAGTGTCACACATTAAAATATGTAGTACAGAATTTGTAGCAACACAAGACTTGAAAGTGAAATTATTGTGGGCGCACCACACAATGAGAGGCCACTAACACGGTAAGAGAGAAGAGGTCTGTGCACTTGAGCAACATAAGAAGTTCCAGCAGCAAACGTCAGGCATCTCATTGTTAATGGGTAAGTGGCGTAATGTTGGAAGTTCAGGTCGTAGTGTTGCCACCGGCTGTCATGCCTACAACGTTTTGTAAGTTTGTATGGTGCAGGGATAGTATAGTGACTGATGATATTACCGTGATGACATATCACATGGTGGGAGACACCAACCCAACTGCAGTGGCATCCCCTGGTGTCACTACCCATTTTGGGCATGCCTATAAATATTGTTGCTATTTTCGATACTAATAACCCCATCAGACTTAATTATTTTTGTAACCATTTTTGAAAGTTGTTAGAACATTTCAGAGCTTAATTGTATGTGGTTGCTATTGCAATTTTTTAAATACATCTTTCAGTGCAGTGTACTATATTCCACAACAAATGAAAAAGTCGGTGAAGTTGCTCAGATTCTTATAGAAAGAGGCAGCAACACAAAATGGAAACAAAGATAATGCAGAGTACTTTAGTCTGGTTTTGTTCGGCACATTAAAGAGCTGAGAAGTGAAAACTGATAAGCAAGCTCAGTTCCCGAGAACTTTGTGGATCTCGTGTTGCCCCTTAATGGGGCAAATCCTTCAGGGACTGACACTCTGGATGACAAAGCAACTTCGATGAACAAAACACATTATCTGATAGCAGAATCATTCCTTGCCGCAGATACTTTATTACTTTATGGCACGCAGCACTTAAAAGGACGTGGATGAGCGAATCTGGGAATGCCAAAAAAAGCTCAGTCAATCTGTCTGAGTACCAGAGCATACAGAAGCAGGTGGAACCATACAAAACAGGATGACTGCACATTCTTAATAAGTGGGCTGCAATAAATTGACCCATGAGGGTAGCCAGGTACCTACAGTCCAAACACATACCCCTTAGTCTACAGTCTATTAGTGCATCAAAATAAAAATGTCACCAGACATGCAAGAAACCATGACAGGAATACAGCTTATGCCTGTGGGTTTCAAACCCCCTTGGATCAAACTCCTTGACCGGAACATAAGCAACAGGGCTCCTCCCGCACTAAAAGTAGTTATTTCTTTGCTGTGAAACCTGCCCTGGTAGTTGAGCAAGTTACGCGTGCTTCTGGGATATGGATTAAATATCGTGGTAGCTTGACAAGGGCCAGTGAGCCAGCGAGCCTTGATGTGGTATTTTATGCGCTTTCCTTCATTGGACTAGGTGCATACCAGGTTGGTACCCATATCAAGCCTTAGCTGTAAAATTTGCAAACATTCAGAAAATGTACTCGTCCTTGAGAATAACAGATTCAGATATATGGGGTAAACAAACTCCTTCCCAGGGGGAGGGGGGGGGGGGGAGTTAGTGCAAGGAAGGGCAATCGGCACCCTCTGCTATTAATAATGCCAAATCTGAAGTAACATGCCAGCCCCTGAAGATATGGAATGAGGCTAGGAAAAGATGATTTGTTTAACTGTTAACACATTTTAATCAACCTTTAATGTTACTAAATCTTATTCCTGTGAAGAAATAAGTGGGAAGGATGAGTTTGCTTCATCAGTTCTCGAAATCTCTGCACAAGTTTGGAAATAGCAGCTCATATCTCCATTTGTGATCTTTTGTGTTTGACAGCCATTGTAGGAAAACGTACATCACAGAAGTAAGATGTTGCAAAAGGTATCAAAGCTCCTGGTGACTTGTGGATACAGATGTTACATCAAAATCCAAAACTTACAGTGATGATGAAACCTTCTTGGATTTCAAATTGGCTCTGAGGAAAAGTGTTTTTAAATTGCTCTCATTGTTCAGTGGTAAGTAATATGGAAGATCTGTACAGAAAAGACCTTTGATGATGTTGTATTGATCAGCTTCTTTCTAGAAATTACCTACTTCAGGAAGTTACCATTGAGTTAAATTATCTCCAAACACAGGCTTGAATTCTTCACTCTTCTAAAGCCACTTGAAGAGCAGGGAAAATGTAATGCACTTTATCATCCATCTTTTTCTTGTGCTATAGTGGTTTCTGAAGGTTGAAATTTTGTCTGACAATTGCAAAATATTGGTCTGTGTACATTGGAGGGATGCATTCAGTGAATTGAGTTTTTCAAAGATGCCACAAAGACATGCAGGCTTAAGTACATTTACTATCGACGAACTTCCCGAAATTCAAATGTTGTCTTGAACAAGGGAAGAGGAAAAGTTTATTCCTGAGTTCATAAACACTTTTCAAGCTGTTCCTACATGAGAGCCAGCTGGAGTTACTTTGATAAATCAGGGAAATGTGCCCAGATTTGTTGAAAACACCTCGTCTTGATGGCAGACTTTCAATGAAGTTTGCTTGCTACTTGGATCATTGATAGAATAACCTCATGAAGGACTTCAGGGCTCCTGCTTTTTGATGCCAGAACTTCTTAGTGAATAAGGCAGTGTGTCCAGATAGGATGAGAAGACTTCTTACGAATTGAAGCTTGCAGTCCGGCTTAGCTGACAGCCCTCTAAGACCTCCCTCTGTACACGTGTGTACAATTTTCACCATGGTTATTTTCATCAACAACAGAATGCTGTGTTTCAGAGAGGTCTGTTGCTTCTGTTCCAAGAGTTATTTTGCTTTAGAAAAGATCTTCATGAAATTTGTCTTGAATAAACTGCACATAAGTAATTAAATGTGCATAACTGTGGTAATCTGTAGCTTTGTTAAACAGAACAGCGAAATCCCCATTACTGCAGAGTATTTTGACTAATTGGTAGGGAGTATTAAATCGCTTAGTGTTTCCTGACAAAGACGCACTTGTCAGTTGCTGGGAAGCTGACCCGCTTTTTGTAATAGATATGGTAAAATATCCAGAGCAGCTGGGCGGGTGGTATACATCAGTAACTGGCTGCCGGCTAGCTGGTAACGTAGTTCTGCACATAGGGCAACTCAGAAATGAGAAAGTGCAAGATGCCGTGTGCGAGGGTGGAGGAGAGGGAGTATTCTGTCAAACTCTGACATCTCTTGGTTACTCGGCTTGTTGATCACAGATTCAAGCTCAGAGGAAGATGTGGTTCTCTACTAGTATTACACAGGAACAAGAAAATGAAGAAACTTACGGATTCAACCAAATATCTGAAGAAATATAAACTGTAGAATGTACGTAACAGCCAAGGATGTGTAACAAACGGATTAGAAATTTGTAACTTTTTACAGAATGACTAATCATCTTAACAGTGATTTTGTGCAGCTGATTTTTAGCACTGAAACACATCATTTTTAATTTAGAAACCCATATATCTTGAGTTACATATACGGAAATGTGGTGGTGGTTCATGCTCATTAAATAATTTGCATATGTATGCCACTGTGTTTACAGGTATCGGAGATTCGTGGCCTTTCACTGTTTGTTTCCATTTGACAATGTAATTTCACAAGAGCCAACGGCCTTGCTGCAGTGGTGACATGGGTTGCCATCAGATCACCGAAGTTAAATGCTGTCGGGCTGGGTTAGCACTTAGATTGGTGATCATCTGGTCTGCCTAGCACTGTTGGCAAGCAGGCTGCGTTCATCCCTTGTGAGCCCAACTGAAGAGATACTTGATTGGGAAGTAGCAGCTCCAGTCACGAAACCTGACAATGGCCGGGAGAACTGTGTGTTGACCATATGCCCCTCCATCTCGACGCCTGTTGGCAGAGGATTACATTGTGGCGGGTGGTACAATGGGCCTCTTCGCACGTAGTTCATTTTTTTTTTGTGCATTTGCTTCCATTGATAGACCGGTAATTGTATTTTAAACAATATATGTGCAGTATACGACCCAAGTAAAAGAAAATTCTTTCCCTACTTCACACCCCGCTTTCCCTGCCAAGTCTCTCCTGCAGTAATCTGGATGCTTGTTGTTGTAGGAAATGGGTTGCTCCCGACATCCTGTACAAAGCTAATGTTAACAAACTACGCATTCACCTTCAAATTAAAGCAATACAGAGCCATGTTCGAGGACACTTTACAACACAGGTCACTTGATAACACGGGCACAGTCACTGACAACTGGTTGGCAACACATTGCAAGCGATTGACGAGGGAGTCTCTGTGCAGTCGTACTGTGTGTGGAGCCTGGTTGACTACACACGAAGTGATTAGCTGCCAGCTGATTACGAAATCATGTTGGCAGTAAGTTGCTCTTGAGTCGCCCCGTGTATGGAGTACCATTAGGCCGGATGCTGCTGGGAGCCACAACACAGTTTGGAACCCCTGGCAGCATAACGTGTCTTCCCATGTGGCAGACATTATGTTGGGTGGGTGTTCAGAATTTAACATATACATGGGTGTTCCGAGCAATTCCGTTACTGTCCAGACACAGAGCTAATGCAGCAATACCACATGATCAACTTTTAAGGCATGAAACTTACAAAGCCTTTCACTTCCTGAAAGATAGTGCCTGTCTGAATCTGTTTGGTGGTGAAGGGATTTCTCGCAGGTGAAGATATTTCCCACGTTGACGAGACAGTGAGGTCTCCTGATTTGAATCCATGAATGTCATTCTGACCATCAGCAGTGAGTAACAGATTCTTTCAGATCTACTTCCTTCTAAGAAATGGAGTTCTTGGCCCACTTCAGAGAGAAAATAGCATTGCTGCCAAACTTTCAGCAGCCTGTAGGCGTGTCCAAAAGAACAGATACTGTGGGAATTTAGACTGATTGGTGGGAGAGGGGACGTGCTCGGGTAGTCCATGCAATTGTGTCCTGCCACAGTGCCAAGGTGGTGTCCGCGACTGATGAATCTACCTAGTAAGCAGGAGACCTGCTGAACACAACCAACGATTTTGGTATTGTGGAAGAGTATTTGCTTTATTGTTATTCCTTACACTTACATTTATACCCCCGAAACCATGTTACGGTATATGGCGAGATCTACATGAGGTGCTACTACCATTCTTCCTCATTTTTGTTGTGCTCGCAATGGGGTGCAGGGAAGAACTACTGTTAATATGCTTTGGTCTTTCTCTTCCTCGTCTTTGTGGTCACTTGGCGAAATTTATGTGGAAGTAATGTGTCTCCTGATCCTTCATGTACCATACTTTGTCGGTATTTTAGTAGTAAACTTCTGTGATGCACACCTCTCTTGTGACGTCTGCCACCAAAATATCACTAGCATCTCCGTGACACTTTTGCACTTGTTAACAAACACACAACAAAATGCGCCGCATTTTTTGCAACCTCCTCCACCCCCCCCCCCCCCCCTCTCTCTCTCTCTCTCTCTCTCTCTCTCTCTCTCTCTCTCTCTCTCTCTCTCTCTCTCTCTCTCTCTCTCTCTCTCATGGTGAAAGTGAACATTTCCACAGGACTCGTACTAGAAAACATACTGGGCAAAACTAAAAAATCAATTGTATGTGGTTTCATAAGCCATCTCTTCCATGAAGACTTGCATTTCCCAAGGATTCTTCTGATGAATCTCTGTGTATATTCTTTTTGTGCACCCTACCACTTAATACTTGGAATGATAGATCTTCAGTTTTATGATAGAATAATAATGGCTCTTTCCACCTATTTGTGCATGGATTTATTTTGAGATCAAACTAAGGTCTTTCCAACAAGCCAAATTGCATTTTATTTGATTTTTCTCCTATTTATGTCTGTAGCACTGGAAATATCTGCACAATGGTGCATATGTCGACAGTTAACACTGTGTCGTGTTTGGCAGTAAACTGTTCTCCTTCAACCCTGTTAACGGTAATGGCCACTTTACTCTTGGCCCTGTGTTTAGCTTTTCTGGTAGCATTAATTTATTCACAGCAGTATTGCTAGTTGTACTGTTGAAGAGTTGTTGTTGGCCACAGTGTGTAGGGGTCGACTGAATGCTATGGAGGAGCTCCACGATGCTGCCATGCTGAGCCTTTGCTGTAGTCCCACGGCAACCACATCACAATAAGTTTACATCTGTACATAAGTGCCTACACTGAGAAACAGCATCCATCCATGTTACAGTTACTGCATGTTGAAGAGTTTTTCTTAGTTTTGAATACATTTTCACATTAACAAAGGTATATATAAATTCTCCGTGAATAGCCTCCGAAATTTTTCGTTGGCCTTAGGGTTCACATTGCATATTTCGTGGGCGCTAATGGCGGTAGTGATTTGCCGTAAATTGTCAAACATTTCTGTTTAAGATGCTGTTGTATCCCTAGTGTGCTGCGATCTAAGCTCCAGCTTTTTCTGTAAATTTCAGACGACATGTTCAAGAAGTATGATAGTTTCTTCACTATGCCCATCATCTAAATACAGGTGTAGATATGGGCAGTTGATATGACAACCGCTCTAAATTAAATTTACACTCGACGGAATGAAATGTCTAACACGTGAAGGGCATTTTAGATGGCAGTGCTCACACAGGGCATCAACGGAAGGGACAGCAACATTCAGGTCTTTCGGGAAGAACCTTTTAATGTTAAAGTTCACGTTTAGGTCTGGGGGGGAGAGGGGGGTAGAGGTACAGCGACAACACTGTTGTTTTATAACATCAAATGTTAATCTGATTTTGCTGCACTCACAATTTCCCGCTCTTGTCATCTTGGTCTTTATTCTGTTTCGCATCGTTCTCATGTCACACTGCTCTTCTCTGTATGGATTTAAATATTTTTTTCCATTGAGTGTTCATCTGCAAGTGAAGAATGATTTCAGATTTACTATAAAGTGGCAGAGAAAAAGCCTGCAGTGTGCATATATAATGAATGAGAGAATCAGTTTTGGATGTCATGTGGTAACAAGAAAGAAAAGAAAATGATCACTAAGGTAAAAAAGCCGTATGCATTGCTTTATAAATATTGTTTAAGTTTGTATTTGCAAGGATGAACAGATAAGTTTGGTAAATAAACAAAAGACAAATGTTTGTTTCATTAACGACTCACCTTTCTTCTCGACATACTGTCTTTTGAGGGTTATACATATAGACCAGCGATCTTTCAGGTTCTACATCCCATCGGAAAAATAGGTTGTGCCAGACCCTGCAAAAATTTAACAAACTGTCACTTCCTCATTTGATAAAAATTTCTTCCCAGCATGCCAAAGTTTCTAGGAAGAACTCACTCGCAGTTAAGTTTATTGAATAGAATGGATTAGGAACCAATTCAAGCCTTCATGTACTTTCGCCATTGGTTTAATGATACACCTCTACATCTATACTCTGCAAGCCACTGTGAGGAGGATGGCAGAGGGTACAGCCCACTACCAGTTATTAGTGTTTCTTTCTGTTCCATTCACATGTGGAGTGAAGGAAATTTGTTTGTTTAAATGCCTCTGTGTGTGCAGTAATTATTCTAATGTTATCCCCATGATCCCTTTTGTGTGTGATACGTAGGGGATCCCCCCCATGAACCATGGACCTTGTCGTTGGTGGGGAGGCTTGCGTGCCTCAGTGATACAGATAGCCGTACCACAGGTGCAACCACAACGGAGGGGTATCTGTTGAGAGGCCAGACAAATGTGTGGTTCCTGAAGAGGGGCAGCAGCCTTTTCAGTAGTTGCAGGGGCAACAGTCTGGATAATTGACTGATCTGGTCTTTTAACAATAACCAAAACGGCCTTGCTGTGCTGGTAGTGCGTACGGCTGAAAGCAAGGTGAAACTATGGCCGTAATTTTTCCCAAGGGCATGCAGCTTTACTGTATGATTAAATGATGGCGTCCTCTTGTGTAAAATATTCCGGAGGTAAAATAGTCACCCATTCAGATCTCCGGGCGGGGACTACTCAAGAGGATGTCGTTATCAGGAGAAAGAAAACTGGCGTTCTACGGATCGGAGCATGGAATGTCCAGATCCCTTAATCGGGCAGATAGGTTAGAAAATTTAAAAAGGGAAATCGGTTAAAGTTAGATATAGTGGGAATTAGTGAAGTTGGGTGGCAGGAGGAACAAGACTTCTGGTCAGGTGACTACAGGGTTATAAACACAAAATCAAATAGGGGTAATGCAGGAGTAGGTTTAATAATGAATAGGAAAATACGAATGCATATAAGCTACTACAAACAGCATAGTGAATGCATTATTGTGGCCAAGATAGATACGAAGCCCACACCTACTACAGTAGTAAAAGTTTATATGCCAACTAGCTCTGCAGATGACGAAGAAATTGAAGAAATGTATGATCAAATAAAAGAAATTATTGAGATAGTGAAGGGAGACGAAAATTTAATAGTCATGGGTGACTGGAATTCGGTAGTAGGAAAAGGGAGAGAAGGAAACGTAGTAGGTGAACATGGACTGGGCCAAAGAAATGAAAGAGGAAGCTTCCTGGTAGAATTTTGCACAGAGCACAACTTAATCATAGCTAACACTTGGTTTCAGAATCAAAAAAGAAGGCTGTATACATGGAAGAAGCCTGGAGATACTAACAGGTATCAGATAGATAATATAATGGTAAGACAGAGATTTAGGAACCAGGTTTTAAGTTGTAAGACATTTCCAGGGGCAGATGTGGACTCTGACCACAATCTATTGGTTATGAACTGTAGCTTAAAACTGAAGAAACTGCAAAAGGTGGGAATTAAAGGAGATGGGACCTGGATAAACTGAAAGAACCAGAGGTTGTACAGTGTTTTAGGGAGAGCATAAGGGAACAACTGATAAAAACGGGGGAAAGAAATACAGTAGAAGATGAGTAGGTAGCTTTGAGGGATGAAGTAGTGAAGGCAGCAGAGGATCAAGTAGGTAAAAAGACGAGGGCTAGTAGAAATCCTTGAATAACAGAAGAAATATTGAATTTAATTGATGAAAGGAGAAAATATAAAAATGCAGTAAATGAAGCAGGCAAAAAGGAATACAAACGTCTCAAAAATGAGATCGACAGGAAGTGCAAAATGGCTAAGCAGGGATGGCTAGAGCACAAATGTATGGATGTAGAGGCTTATCTGACGAGTGCTAAGATAGATACTGCCTACAGGAAAATTAGAGACCTTTGGAGAAAAGAGAACCACTTGTATGAATATCAAGAGCTCAGATGGAAACCCAGTTCTAAGCAAAGAAGGGAAAGCAGAAAGTGGAAAGGAGTATATAGAGGGTCTATACAAGGGCGATGTACTTGAGGACAATATTATGGAAATGGAAGAGGATGTAGACGAAGATGAAATGGGAGATATGATATTGCATGAAGAGTTTGACAGAGCACTGAAAGACCTGAGTCGAAACAAGGCCCCCGAAGTAGACAACATTCCATTAGAACTACTGACGGCCTTGGGAGAGCCAGTCCTGACAAAACTGTACCATCTGGTGAGCAAGATGAATGAAACAGGCGAAATACCCTCAGACTTCAAGAAGAATATAATAATTCCAATCCCAAAGAAAGCAGGTGTTGACAGACGTGAAAATTACCGAACAATCAGTTTAATAAGCCACAGCTGCAAAATACTAACTGGAATTCTTTACAGACGAATGGAAAAACTGGAAGAAGCCGACCTCGGGGAAGATCAGTTTGGAGTCCGTAGAAATACTGGAACACGTGAGGCAATACTGACATTACGACTTCTCTTAGAAGAAAGTTTAAAGAAAGGCAAACCTACGTTTCTAGCATTTATAGACTTAGAGAAAGCTTTTGACAATGTTGACTGGAATACTCTTTCAAATTCTAAAGGTGGCAGGGGTAAAATACAGGGAGCGAAAGGCTATTTACAATTTGTACAGAAACCAGATGGCAGTTGAGTCAAGAGACATGAAAGGGAAGCAGTGGTTGGGAAGGGAGTGAGACAGGGTTGTAGCCTCTCCCCGATGTTATTCAATCTGTATATTGAGCAAGCAGTAAAGGAAACAAAAGAAAAATTCGGACTAGGCATTAAAGTCCATGGAGAAGAAATAAAAACTTTGAGGTTCGCCGATGACATTGTAATTCTGTCAGAGACAGCAAAGGACTTCGAAGAGCAGTTGAACGGAATGGACAGTGTCTTGAAAGGATGATATAAGATGAACATCAACAAAAGCAAAACGAGGGTAATGGAATGTAGTCGAATTAAGTCGGGTGCTGCTGAGGGAATTAGATTAGGAAATGAAACACTTAATGTCGTAAAGGAGTTTCGCTATTTGGGGAGCAAAATAACTGATGATGGTCAAAGTAGAGAGAATATAAAATGTAGACTGGCAATGGCAACGAATGCGTTTCTGAAGAAGAGAAATTTGTTAACATCGGGTATAGATTTAAGTGTCAGGAAGACATTTCTGAAAGTATTTGTATGGAGTATAGCCATGAATGGAAGTGGAACATGGACGATAAATAGTTTGGACAAGAAGAGAATAGAAGCTTTCGAAATGTGGTGCTACAGAAGAATGCTGAAGGTTAGATGGGTAGATCACATAACTAATGAGGAAGTATTGAATAGGATTGTGGAGAAGAGAAGTTTGTGGCACAACTTGATCAGAAGAAGGGATAGGTTGGTAGGACATGTTCTGAGACATAAAGGGATCACCAATTTAGCATTGGAGGGCAGCGTGGAGGGTAAAAATCGTAGAGGGAGACCAAGAGATGAATACACTTGGCAGATTCAGAAGGATGTAGGTTGCAGTAGGTACTGGGAGATGAAGTTTCTACAGGATAGAGTAGCATGGAGAGCTGCATCAAACCAGTCTCAGGACTGAAGACAACAACAACGTAGGGGATTGCAGTATATTCCTAGAGAATAACTGTTTAAAGCCGGTTCTTTAAATTTTGTTGATAAATGTAGGATCTATGCCAAGGACGTGGTTTGGTGGTGCCTAAAGTGTTCCAGCTGCCGAACAACATATCCTAAATTGTCTAACCATCGGAATGTGGTAGTTCTGTGGTTGCGTATCTTATCGCTAAGGTATTTTTCGTGAGGGTCCTGTTCATCAGTTGTGTATTTGTCTACTATGGGAGATCTAAGACATTTAGTTCTGATGAGTCTGAAGTATTTTAATATTAGTGTTGTCGGTCGTCCCCATTTGCTGCCCTGCCTTATGGGAGGGTAAGCTGTACTGTCGCGTTGAATAGTTTTAGCTTCGTTTCCGTGTTGAGATTTTTGCCGAGAAAGAGAATCATCAGGACAGTTAATATTTTTAATGTCGTATCTTTTTCTTCTTAATGTTTGTTTGGAAGATAAGTCCTTTGCCGAGCCATACACAGAGGTACTTAGTGAGTCTTCCAGGGTGTCTTGTCTTCTTTGATCATAAAGTTCACGACCAGTATTGGTAATTTCTTCGTAAATGACTGCTGCAGTTTTGTTTAAAGTCAGTTCAGTTGTCTCTGCATGCACGCAGTCAGCTGCAGTATAATGGGACTCGTGATTAAGAAAGCAGCGTCATCGGACTAAAGACTCGTGGACGTGTTGTGTTCCAATTGCACGTCGTTAATATAAATATTAAACAATAGCGGCAACAAGCCAGAGCCCTGACGGATGCCAGCGATGGGAAGTTTCGTGCCGCACGTCTTCCGTTCAAGGTTAAGGAAGAGTTGTCGGTCGTGTAGGAAGCGGAACCTATCCAAAATCTTCACATACGTCCTGAATTGGTGTATTTGTAAGAAGCTTCTCCAGCAGGTTAAGGCTCCAAACTCGACATAAGCTTTTTCTGTATCCACGACGATCTTTTAAAATTGTACTAGATAAATTCACTGATCCGAATGAGCTGAAATGCCGCAGTCAACTTGGCCTGCAGCCTAAACTACTCTTGGCGTATGATGATGTATTGTTTCAGTTGAGCAGTGACGTTGTTAAAGGAGCTTCGCTCCAGTTCTTTTCCCATAGTAGGCAATAAGCTTATCGGGCGATAGATGATGGCTGGGAATGATCTTTCCCAGGCTTCTGAATTGGGATAACATGAGCTATCTTTCACGTGTCCAGCAACTTGACTGTGACGTCGCCTTCCATTCAGTTAATGCCCCAATGAATCGGCGTTGAGTTAGTTGTAAATCGACACGCCTGTGGTAACAGCGAGCGATGGCGGCCTTTCGCCAGTGCGCGCGCGCTCCGCCCCCCGCCACACAGACACACACACAGAGAGAGAGAGAGAGAGAGAGAGAGAGAGAGAGAGAGAGAGAGAGAGAGAGAGAGAGAGAGACTGGCAGGCGCCTTGGCGGCGCCATGGCTGGCCCACTTGCCGCAGGAATTTACTGTCTGCTAATTGAAAGCGAAGCGCGAGCGACCCGTAAACAGCAGACAGCCGCCGCGGTGGCGGCGATCGCATGTCGCAGCCCACTGATGGCGGCATTTAATTTTCCCCGCGACGCTTCGCTCGGTTTCTGTGTGGGTGGACGTTGGCCGGGCTGGGGCGGGCTGCCAAGTAATTTGGAGGCGCCCTCGTAACTCGCAGCGGCAGCGACCGCAGAAATAATTGCGGCGCTCCGTTCCTCTTGACCCGGCGCGGCGCCGCCACGGGTGGGCAGGGCGGCGGCGGCGGCGGCGAGGGCTGGGCAAGAGTGATAGCTACCGCCCCACTGACTCACTGCCGAAGGCGCGCTGCACTCACCGCGGGCGGTCGCCAACCCCACGCAGATTAGAGGAGGTCGAAGAACGGTCCACTCTAACACCAATTCCGCCACTTGCCCTTGAGTTAGAAGACCGCATACATGCGAGGGCCATTACAACAATAATGTTCCCACTCCATATTTTTACAGCGCTACATAAACTAGTGTGCAAGACTTTTAAATGAAAGGAACACATGCATGATGGATCACTGCTCGATGAAACTTAGATCTTACATTGAAAGAACGGCTAAAATATGCTGAGATGACAAAAGTTATGAGGTACCTCCTAATGTCGTGTCGGACCTTCTTGTCCGGTGTAATGCAGAAACTCGACGTCGCATGGACTCAACAATTTGTTGGAAGCCCCTGCAGAAATACTGATCCATGCTGTCTCTGTGGCCGTCCATAATTGCGAATGTGTTACCAGTGCACGATTTTGTGCACGAACAAACCTCTCGATTATGTACCATAGATGTTCGATGGGATTCATGTCGTGCGATCTGGCTGGCCAAACCATTCGCTTAAATTGTCCAGAATATTCTAGAAGGCAATTGCGAAAAATTATGGCTCGGTGACACATAAAATTATCATGCACAAAAATTCTGTCGTTGTTTGCTAACATGGACATGATTCGCTGCATATGGTCTCAGAAATGATCGGTTCAGTCTGTCCAGAGGACCCAGTGAACCCCATGCAAACACAGCCAACACCATTATGGAGCTGCCATCAGCTTGCACCGTGGCTTGTTAACTTCGGTCCGTTGCTTCATAGGATCTCCGCCACACTCGAACCCTACGATAAGCTCTTACCCACTGAAATCGGCACTCTTCCGACCAGGCGAAGGTTTTCCAGTGATCTGGAGTCCAGCCCAGCCCAGGAGAGGCGCTGCAGGCGATGTCATGCTGCTAACAAAGGCACTCGCATTGGTCGTCTGCTGTCATTGCCCATTAACGTCAAATTTCACCACAGTATCGTGACGGATACGTACGTCCTACATTGATTTCTGTCGTTTCACGCAGTGTTGCTTGTCTGTTAGGATTCACAATTCTAAGCAAACGTCGCTGCTTTCAGTCGTCAGCCTTGTTAGTGGCTAGAGGTAATGCCTGAAATTTGGTATGCCCGGCACACTCTTGACATTGTGGATTTCGGAATATTGAACTCCCTAATGATTTCCAAGATGGAATGTCCTTAGCGTCTAGCCCAACTAAAATTCCACGTTCAAAGTCTGTTAATTCCCGTCGGCGGCCATAATCACCTTGGAAACCTCACACGAAACATTTGAGTTATAATGAAAGCTCCACCAATGCTTGTTAACAATGTTACAGTATTCCCAAGAATAAGCAGCTTTCACTCAGTTAATATTCGGCAGAAATCAAACGTGCATTTGGATCGGACTTCACTAACTCCTGTGCAGAAAGGTGTGCAGTATACTGCTGTAGCAGTGCGGGGTAGCCGTGCGGTCTCAGGCGCCTTGTCACGGTTCGCGCGGCTCCCCCCGTCGGAGTTTCGGGTCCTTCCTCGTGCGTGTGTGCATATACAGTACAATCACCAACAAATTTTACATATTCACATACACCTTTGCCTTTAACCCAAATGAATACACATTCGTTAACAGATATTTTCCTCCTATTACGAGTATACAATGACAAGGAAGAAGGAGAAACATATGCAGATTTACCAAAATCCTTATTAGCCAATTCCGAAATATGGTAAGTGCGAAAGGCAATAATGTCTCTGTCAACAAAACTTTCAAGTCCAGCAACACTTGGTACTCCAGTACCTCCTCGAACAATGGCAACAGTAAACCATCCGTTACCATGACCGAACGTATCGTTTATATATAAACTAAAATTAAGTCTACAACCGACGAAAACAGCAGCACCATCCAGCAGAGCTTGTGCAGCGACAGAGTTAACTGGAATACGTGCGTGCGTGAGCGAGCGAGCGCGCGCGCGCGTGTGTGTGTGTGTGTGTGTGTGTGTGTGTGTGTGTGTGTGTGTGTGTGTGTGTGTGTGTGTGCGCGCGCGCGCGTGCGTGTTACTTTAAGGAGTGTGTAATTAGGCACCAAAGACCTTGGTGCCATAGAACTTACCACAAATCCCGAATAGACTGCTGCATCCATTTTCAGTAAGCTACCACAAGAATTTAAAAATCTTAGCAGTATCCTCGCGCTTTCAAATCGAAACTGAAGACTTTGCTCATGGGCCACTCCTTCTATTCTGTCGAAGAGTTCCTTGAAAAATTAAGTTGATTCTTGTTGTACTGATGATTGCGTTTACTTAAACGTATGGGTTGGCTCTTTTCGAGTTTTTAAATATTTTATTTTTATCTGTTATTACTTTTATGCTGTAATTTCATGTACTGACACGTTCCACGACCTTGAAGATTTGCTCCTCAATTTTGGTCCTTCGGAACTCGACGTGTAAATAAACAAAATGCTCTGCCACTTTCATACCTTATGTTCGCGATAGTATCGCCATCTGTATAACGTCGATATCGCTAGCCTATAAGTTTTGCTACATCAGTCAATAGTATTGAAGGTAACTGAAAGAAATACCCCATAAGATGAATAGAAGTGACACTTTCATTCAAAGGCAATAATTACACTGCAGTGACTTATAATATCGTTTCCTGGACGTTTAAAAAGGATAGGACACGGTTGTCAATGGGGAGTGTGGTCACCATGGACGGCAGTTCATGGTTTGTAAAATGCTCCCATGCTGGATGCACGGTTGGTAAGGAGTTGGTGGTAGGGCGTTCAGTTCCTCCACGAGCGTGGTCGATTGCTGGATGGTCGCTGGTGCGTCTGGACGTGCCGCATTACGTCCCCCCCAACGCATCCCACACGTGCTCAGCGGGATTTGAGCTTTCGACCGTGCTCCATGAAGTGAGTTCGGCCTCCCTGGCAGCGATGTCCTGCACGCGCGACGAACAGCGCTCTGGATCGCAGGTGGCAACATTCGGGAGGCTCTACTAGTTTTACACCAGCCGCAAGGGTCCACTTGGTATTTTCATATTCGTTTTCGACGATAGGTTGTCGACAATAATACTAGAGACGACCAAACATCCTGAACAGTTTGAAAGTTGACACGTGGACACACTAAAGCAAAGATCGCACGTGCAAATTGGTGCCAACGAACAATTGAGATTTCTGTACTTTGGCCACAACGATGTTTCTTCTACAAGGCTAGTTAAGAAACTCGATTTTGAAATGAAGAAAGAAATTCTTAAAACTTCTATTTTTCTAAAAGTATTGTGCATTCGCTCGTCCAGCAAAATCATTCATGATACAGTCAAAATAAATCAGTTGTAATGTGCTTACTTTCACAGTACACTTTCCTGTTGCAGATAGCTTCCAATTGTTGACAACTTGATTTGAGAAAGGCGGACTGAAACTTGCTAGATTACGCCGTGCTGCAAGAAAGCGCCGCGAAGCTCGGGTATAAGTACGCGGGCGGTAGGGAGCAGATAACGGCACAAGGAGTAGCCCGGACAATTGGCTAAGTCGGGGGAACGGGCAGGCCAGTCCATTCGCCAAATATCATCTCGTTCGGTGAGCTGCTCCCCACTCGTTCGATGCGGTCGCATATTGCTATCCATAAAAATGCAGTCAGAGCCACATTTATCGCGGAAGAGACGCACGCGGGAAGGCGTGTAGTATCACAAGGTTGACCGTTGAGTGTACGCTGTTTTATGCTTGCTCACATAACATATGGACCGCCAAAATAAATATGTTCGCCAGTGCTGGACGCACCAGATGCGGCAAGAGACGGGAAAACGTAATGCACCCAGGAACGTCACCGGAAACCATAGGTTTGGTGCCATAGTGTTGCATGGGCGTACTGACCTAAATCTTTGCACAAGGTAAAGTCACCAATCAGCATTATTCTGACACTGTGTAGGGATACTCGGTGAATGAAGCTGGCCCGCCTGTCGTGACGTTGTGGCGAGACGTTGGCAGCCGACACGTCGCAGGCGTCTGTGCAGCCCGTGGCACTGCAGATAGCGCACCACCTTTTGCAGGCCACCCTGTCGGCTCACCAGCCGCTGTGTTGCTTGCAGCAAGTGCCGCTACAGGCGTGTGCTGCGGCACGTCTCGCGTCTGCCTGCAACGTCAGAAAAAGCACGGGGAGAACATAAGACTTCGTTAGCATTCGCGGCCATCAAATTCCCAAAGACTTCTCGTTTGCAGGCCGATCAGCGATGTGAAATGTACCAACGTTTCGGCCTCCATTAGGGGCTAATAGACACCCTTACGAAGGACACCAGCAATAGAAGCCGTAACGTTGCTCTACAACTCAGAAGAAATCTTTGACGATATTAAAAGTATAACTTTGATGTGACGTACACAAATCCGTGATGTCTAACATGGGTTAGCAGATTCTCACATCGTGATTATCAGCGATTCCACCATACGACAGTACAGTGCCTTTAATTTGGTCAAGTAGTGCTTGATTCCTGACTTTTGAAAGTAAGATGAGTAATTTTAAAAATCTGTGAAGGTTAAAAATAATCCGCAACTGTTATTGTTTCACATGTTCCCATAAAGATAAAGTACCTATGTGCATATGTACGCGTTAACTTCAAAACGTTACGAAACTCTCTCGCCGGCTCACCCCCCCCCCCCCCCCTTTCCACGCCCAGTCACAAAAAAAAAGAAAGATTATTGCTAACTGCATTTTCGCCGTCAGAGATGACTTTTTCTTACTTCTTCACTACTAACTCTCTTCGCTACACATTTTGCGGACAGTACTCACATGTATCACTGAATGTACCTTTTCATGCAAAATTGTCATTCTACGACACACAGTGCTGGTGGTGCGGTATCCTAAACATTCAGCTGCGTGAAAAGGAAACTGCAGGGCGAAATTCGCTAGAGATACTGCCGAAATATGTGTAAAAATACGTGTGAAACGTATAAAATATATGTGGAGATTGTATACGTGTAAAGCTGCGAGTATGAAGTCTCCTCTTAAACCCCTGGATGGATTTCAACCATACTTGTTACACGTCTTACTATCCATAAAAAAATACTGTTTGCGTAAGTACCACCAAACAAAGGTTGTGGGAAGAAGGCACAGATAGGGGGAGAAGTTTAGAGGGAGCGGGGGGAGGCTACGACAGAGGTAAGGAATGAAGAGACGATCACAGAAAGGGGGGCGGAGGAAGAGGAAATAGACTATGAAGGATCGGAACAAATACAAATCAGGGCAACGCCGTGCAGTCATCTACTTCGGGATGAAACGTATGGATAGACAGGCCTCACAGTGAAGCTTGATGGAAATGGCAGATAATTTGCCCCTTAGTTGATCGAAATAATATACCCGGATACTTTGCAGACGGACGGAGAAAGTTAAGTTGTAATCACAGTGGCACAGATAACGGCCGCCAGATGCTGTTGCTGTTGCCAGGCGCCATCGGCCGACAGCTTTGTCACAGTGCGTTCCATTTCCACCAATTTTCGGCGGTACCAAGCAGCTTAGGTTACAGTCTATTCTGTCAAGGAACTTAGAATGTAACCATCTACTTCAGACAAGTTTTATTAATAGATGAGATGGAGAGAGAAACACACTATTACAAACTAGAGATATTTGTGGTGGCAATGGAAAGCAAAACTGCGATCATGTAAATCCATCAAAACAAACATACGTCGATTCACCTTCAGTGGCTGTAAATCAACATACTTGTCATAAAAAAACATAAATTTTAGAAAAAGGTACTCGGAACACCTAAAACACTGAAACGTGGAGCACATACTCCACATTTGCGAACCACCTCATACAATAGAATCACCACCATACTGACATTAAACGCCCCTAAGAAGTAGTAATTGTAGACAAGTAATGCCCAACTACAGCCACCCAGAAATGGTCCACTAAAATACCTGTAAACGTAAGACATGGCACCCACCTCACTCGAGCAAACTGTTTTTTTATAACGTATGCCTAAAATTTCTGGTAAAGACTGCCTGTTTAGGTATCCTGTAAAGCTGCGATTTCAATAGATAGATCCCAAGCCATATCCCGGATGATATTTCACACCATCCTAAAGTTATCAGTTCCTCACGTTCCATATTTCTTGTGAGAGAACGCTCGCCGATTCGATCGAAGAAAACTGATAGTTCCACCGACCGTCGCCCAAAGTCTCTATCTTCGGGCGTTGATATCAGTTGCAGAGACTACGCGCGTACTGGCATACTGATCTGAAAAGATGAACCTTCTGCGGCCGCTGTTGACAGTCTTTTGGTATTCTCAGATGCCTGTGCCACGGTGGCCGCAGCTCAGTGGAACAGAAAGAACAGTATGGCCCGAAGGAACTCTGCGGGCAGGGGAAGCGACGGACCGGCGAAGTGTGTGAAGTCGTCAAAATGTGCGGGCTGACAGACATCTGCGCCATGCTTTAATCTAACAGTGACCTGGATGGTCTGATTTATAAGTGTAACCTGGAGTTGTCCGCAGCTCGTGGTCTAGTGGCTGCCTCTGGATCACGGGGTCCTGGGTTCGATTCCCTCTCTGCATCGGGACTGGGTGTTTGTGTTGTCCTAATCGTTTCATTATTCGTAACAGTTGCTAGATAGGGTTGTTTAAAAATTGGACCGTAAAAAAATTGGACTTCGTACGGACGCTAATGACCGCGCAGATGAGTACCGTACAAGCCAAATGTCACAACCTGGAGTTTTCATTGTTCCCTCGACAAACGCTAGAAGCGCAAGGACACTCGCCGTGAAGCAGATACCGTTGAGAGCTCAGAGTCCTTGCATATTACTGGTTTCTATCTGTACCCAGCGCAGCGCTTTGACTCGTTGCGTTTACTTCCTTCTACTTCACATTCTAATGACAGTTATTTACAGTCTTTCCCACATCACAGTACGTTTTCAGATATTAGAAGGCATTAAAAACATTTTTGTAGTATCACGGCAGTCGTGTTTTGCCTAAAAGTGCCGAACAGGACCATAGTCAAGCAACCCAAGAGATTTCGAAATGTTCCCTTAAGTAGCATCTATTAGATACGTTTACGGATATCGGAAGTAACACGTTCTGAGTCCTTCTTACATGACTTCCACAAATCGACGTAACTTAAATTAAGGCAGTTGCAGGAATTACGTTTATCATAGTAGACGCGGCATTTTTACAGTGATTACTAATAAAGCACAACGCTGGAAACGTACAACTCGTGCAACAAGTCAAATACTGCTTTATTCAGGAAGATTCAAGCTAAGTATATGGTTACTGCTGCGTTTGCAACACGCCGCACAGAATTACTGCGTTAACTCCCCTGCGAAAGCACTGTGCAGATACTGCATCTACGCCATGTCTTTTGACGTCTTCGTAGTAGATGTGCGAGAACTCGTCTGTGGAGTAACTTACAAATGGGTGTGTAGTACATTCTATGGTTGCGTGGATAGCCTAATTATGTACCAGCTGTTAAAATCATTAAGGTTACCGTTTTCATAGTCTGAACAGTGTAATTGTAATCTTTTGGGTTGTGAACGTACTTGCGCGGCTGTTGTTAGGATGCTACGGAAATAAGGCTGTAACTTCCACGAAAGCTCTAAAACTCGTTTATGAGAATAAATGTTTTAAAAAGTGACTCGTTGCAGTTTCCTTTATATGTACATATAATATAGTCACGGGTTCTAGAACACCCACAGTGTTTAACCTTACTCTAACAGCTGGTAATCCATAGAGGACAGTGGGAGAGGGGCCGGACATGAAGTAACTGAGTAACTAAGATTGAATCCAACAGCTGTATTGTAATTCAACGGCGTTCGTTTAAATCGTGCTACCAATTTCGACGCTAAAAAGCGTCATCTTCAGGCCCCAAGCATAATCTGCCATCATCGCACGTCTTTGTCAGTGTGGTTAGTACGTTGATGACAGATTACGCTTGGGTCCCGAAGATGATGCTTTTGGGGGCGAAACTGGTAACATGTTTTGAATAAACGAAGTTGAATTACGGTACAGCTGTTAGATTCAGTACTTGACTAATTAAAATTGAAACCAACTAGATGTTGATGATGTACGCCATGTGTGCAATTGCACTTTTTTTAAATTGACTGCTTTTTTGCAAATATAAAATTGTTGGGTTATTCCTGATGGTAGCGAGTCGAAATATACGAAATAGACTAACTTACGGACATTTTATTCGCAAAGAGTTAGCAGTCCTATCAACTATATAGGAAACGACAAATGTTGTCGTGGAACATTGCAATAAAGTAATTCATTACGAAAGTGGAACTATGGTAAATCCTTTTAGTTGAGAGCTATCTTATGTACCGAAGAGAAAGTGGCTCTGTGTTCTCTGCATCCATTGTAAGACGTAATTACTCTGTGAAGATTGTTTCCTATTCCAGCACTGTGCTAGAACAATTGACTTCCCCGAACTACTTGAAGCAACTGACGAGAGAATAAAATTCGTCTTCCGGAGGACGGGCGAAAGTCCGTCTGCTGTGCAGACCAGCGACAGGACGGGACAAGGTAACTACAGGCGGCGCAGGCAAATTGCTCCGTCGTCGGCTCTTTATACGGCGGGCAGCTGCTTTGTCGCCCGTACGGGCAGCCGTAAAATGAGACAGCGGGCGCAGAATGGCTTGTTGGCAGGATTATTCCTGCATCCCGCCGCCTAACTGAGATTTGGGTTGCTTTTACTGTCGGCGTTATTTGAAATAACTGAAAGGATGAGCGGTAATACGCCCCGCTGGTGCTCTTTATGAAACTTCCAAATTTTCAGAAGCGGGCAAACTGCTTCATCATCGTACATCCAACACGGTAAATCTTTGATGCAGCCACGTACTTTTAAAAAGTGCCCAACTGGACATAAATACGTACTTGCTGTCTGGCAAATGCCCTAGATAGATATCATACTTCACTGAAGTAAATCACTTCCCTTGCCAGAGTATACAGAGGATGTTCCGAGAAGAATGTCCAACATTCAATGATGACAGGAACGATCATTCGAAGCAAAAAAGTATTTAACATGAGCTCTAAAATGTATACATTAAGAGCTATGAGTACTACTTGTTGGTCTTAGATTGTGTGAAACATCTGTTCTTCTCAACAAGTGCTCATAGCTCTTAAGGTATACACTTTAGAGCAGATCTTTACTGGACTTTCATGATTTATTCGTCCATACTACTTTCAAAATACGGAAAGCCAAGAGCTTGCAATAGAAGAGATTTGTTTCACAATATCGAAGATGACGTGCTCATAGCTCTTCGCTGTGCATTTTATATCTCATGTTTACCAGACTGTTTTGCTTCGAATGATGGCACCTGTCATATCCCTTGAATGAATATTCATCGCTCCTCTTGGGACACCCTCTGTAAGAAGGAAGTAGAAGTTTGTCGATCTCTTTTTTTATCAGAAGTACGTAACAGCCATTTGGCGTCACCCGTTGACTTGCCGTATGCTTAACTTCATTCCTATTTCGCATCGTTTCGCTCTATACAGTACTTTCCTGACTGCTGTTCCGTAAATTGTATCCAGCCACCCATAGATTTTCCTGCTTGTGTCTTTAGAAATCCAAAATTGTTCACAACTCATGCCGTAATAAATACTTCAGCTTTACCTGTCGTCAGGCTATGACTGTCTTTCGCGTAAGCGTAGGTCCTTCTGAAAGTGTGATTCTCAAGAGGTCCTGTTCACTGAAAACCGCAGCGCTCGTAATATTTGCGACACCAGTAATTTATTCGGTAAATACTCAGCAAGTTGGCGTAAGGAATTGTCGAAGGAGCGAGTTCCACGCCACTGCACAGGCATATGATTAGTTTTCTCCGATTCAAATAACGTAAATCTGCTAAAGATAGCGCTGGTCATGTAGACATCACAAATTATGTGCTACTCATCAGGCCTCCTGTAATGACCTCGACGTACGAGGGAACATAAATCTTTATGTTCCTTCTTCCGCTCATTTGTGACGACACCGCAGAAGACGGGATTTGTAGCATGCCTAAATGAGAATGAGAGCCCTCTAAAAGAGGGACTGTTTTGTTGCTAGGCTGGTGATGTTTGACTTGAACCTTGAATTTTCTGGGTAGGTGTAAACTTGTTCATACGTTCGTAAACTGTTCTGGGCTCCTTAACTTCCAAATTAGCAGCGTTGCATCTGTTCGGGTCGTCTACTCCTTGCAGTCTTGTGTATTTGAATGTGGATGGCAGTTAAAACTGCATAAATGGGATGACATAGCTAACTTGCTGGAATTGTTTCTACCTGTTGTTTATGGTCGGAAGGAAGGTTAAGGCAATTACGTCTTGACATAGTTCACTAGAGACGGAGCATGCTCGGGTTGGGGAAGAATAAGCAAGGAAATTAGCCGTGACCTTTCAATGGAAGCACCTTGGCATTTGCGTTAGTGAATTTGGTTTTCCGTGATCGCAGTACTCTGGATGCCTAGAATAGTGCTCGTGTGAATACGCATGCGCAAGTATCTTTAAAACTGTGCCACCACCTCTGTTTTGTCTTCAGAAATGAGATTCGCGACCATTAGCGCGTTGGAGGTAACCGGCACACTTGAGGTGGCTATGTGATTAAGTGTACAATTTTTTTTTTTTCGTTCATTGTCGATAGCCACAGCTTCTATGCCACATTGGCATCCGCTAGTTTTAACAAAGGTCTGTGATACAGGTTCCATGACCGATATTGGTTGTTACACATTCGAATATATGTGACTTCGTCGCTGACTCATTTCAGTCCTGGGAGAGGGGAAAAATTTGCTGTAGCATGGTTGTCTGGGAGACCACACGGGTGAAATAAGATTTTTCGATATTTGCGCGGAATGGCAGCTTTCCTTTATGTAGTGTGGGACTTGTTTTAAATATGTCAGGACAATTCTTTTGGATACGTGTGTAGTATGGTGTCTAATTCATATTGTATTTTGATGAAAGAAAGTTAATGGTGAAACCTGGTGTCGGAAAATAACCTACTCTCAAATAGCACCAAGAGGGCCACCATGTTAAAGGTTCTTATCCTACGGATGAGTCACCTTAGTGTCTTACGCCTTAAGTCTGAGACAAGGCGAGGAATTTAGGAATGTAATCGAGAACATTGCTGCAAAGTCCGGTGACCAAGTTTACGCCACAGCCATTCTTCTCGTTGCCGACCAAGTACTGATAGTGTAAATTTCTTCGAGCCGGATGTCCGTTCGCGACCTTCGTTACGGAATCGGGAACAGTTGGAGATACTAAGTCCGTGGCTTACAGAAAGCCCCATGAAGTTGGATATCCCAAAGATCGCCAGAAGAGGGAGTGTTTGCAGCGGGCACGTAAATATGCAGCTTGTACTACATGACGAAAGACTACGTTCGTCCTCATGGCTGAATTACTCTTTAGCTTGCAGTTTGACAAAAGGCATGTCTCGATTGGCGATATCCCGGAACACTATGAAAGGGACCCCTTGAGTGTGTCCCCTTCTGTGTTTTAGTATATGCAGAGGTCTTTGTATCCTTATACGTGGAATTCGGCCTGCGTAGTCAGACTGGGATGCATTCGTGATGCTGGTGCAGTAGGTGAATATTTCGTTCTAAAAGTTATTTATGTCAGTCTGTATTTGTCAACTATTACCAAGCAACTGTGATGTCAAAATGTTAAATTTTAATTCACAACTCTCTACTCTGGCAATAAACATTTAAACTGGGGAAATTCATAGTATCTAAATCAATAATTTTTTGGTTACTTTATTTCTGATTGATCTGTCAATTACATGTTCAAAGCTGATGGTAGACAGAAAACAATCTTCCGAAATTGTACTAACTGCTTTCTCTGAGAATTACTTTGAACAATTAGTTGGAGCCCACACGAATTGTAAATTGTTGCGAAAACACGCTTGACCTCTTAGCCACAAATAATCCTGATCTAACAGAGCGTCATGACGGATACAGGGATTAGTGAACACAAGGTCAATGTAGCGATGCTCAAAGCTATATCAACGGAAACCACAAAAATAAACGCAATAACAATTAGCTTGATGCCTATCTAAGAGTGTTTCCATTCCTTCCAAGCTAATTATGTACGTGGAAACCAGATATGGCTCAAATTCAAAGATATAGTATCGACAGACATAGATTCATACCGCAGAAGTTCATAAGAGATGGGACTGATCCTCCATCGTACACAAAACAAGTCCGAAAACTGTTGCAGAAGCAACGAAATAAGCATGCCCAATTCAGAATAACGCAAAATCCCCAAGACTGGCTAAGTTTCGCGGAAGCTCGAAATTTAGTGCGGACGTCAGTGCGAGATGCTTTAGTTTCCACAATGAAATATTGTCTCAAAATATGGTAGAAAACTCTGAGATTCTGGTCATATGTAAAGTACATCAGTGGCAAAAAAAAGTCGATACCATCACTGCGCGATAGCGATGGAAATGTTACCGATGATGGTGTTGCTAAAGCGGAGTTACTAAATAAAGTTTTCCGTAATTCCTTGACGAAAGAAGACGAAGTAAATATTCGAGAATTTGAAACCAGAACAGCTGTTGGCATGAGTGACATAAAAGTAGGTATCTTAGGTGTTACGAAACAACTCAAATCACTGAAGAAAGGCAAGTATTCCGGTCGAGATGGTATACCAATCAGGTTTCTCTCTGTGTGCAGACACAGTAGCGCCTTTGTTAGCAGTCATATACAACCGCCCACTTGACGAAAGGTCTGTTCCTAAAGACCGGAAAGTAGCACAGGTCACACCAATATTCATGAAAGGAAATAGGAGTAACCCATTGAATTACAGACCCATATCACTGACCTAAATTTGCAGTAGTATTTTGGAACATATACTGTACTGGAGCATTATGAATCACCTTGAACATAATGACTTATTTTACATAACCAAAACGGATTCAGAAAATATCGTTTTAATATTGTTCTTGTGCAACACATCTAGCCCTTTATTCCCATGAAGTAATGAGTGCTGTCGACAAGGGGTCTCAGATCGATTCCATATTCCTAGATTTCCAGAATGCTATTGATATCTTTCCTCACAAGAGACTATTAATCAAATTGCGTGCATATGGAGTATCGTCTAAGTTGTGTGACGGGATTCGTGATTTCCTCTCAGACGAGGTTACAGTTCGTAGTGATAGGCGGTAAATCATCGAGTGGAACATAAGTGATATCTGGCGTTCCGCAAGGTACTGTCGCAGGCCCTCTGCTGTTCCTGATTGATATAAAATGATGTAGGTGATAATCTGAGCAGCCGTCTTACATTGTTTGCAGATGACGCTGTAATTTACCGTCTAGTAAAATCATCAGACGATAAATTCCAATTACAAAATGATTTAGAGAATTTTTGTATGGTGCGAAAAGTGGCAATTAGCACTAAACAAAGTGCGAGGTCATCCACATGGGTACTAAAAGAAAGCCGATAAATTTTGGGTATACGATAAATCGCACAAATCTAAGGGCTGTCAGTTCGTCTAAATACCTAGGAATTAAAATTACGCGCAACTTAAATGGGAAAAACCACATAGATAATATTGTGGGGAAGGCGAAACTGGGACTGCGCTCTGTTGGCAGAACATTTAGGAGATGCGACAAATCCACTAAAGAGACAGCCTACATTACACTTGTCCGTCCTCTGCTAGAATACTTCTACGCGTTGTGGGATCCTTACCAGGTAGGACTGACGGAGGACATCGAAAAAGTGCAAAGAAGGGCAGCCCGTTTCGTGTTATCGTGCAATAGGGGTGAGAGTGTCACTGATATGATACGCGAGTTAGGATGACAGTCACTGAAACAGGCGGTTTTCTTTGCGGCGAGATCTATTTACGAAATTTCAGTCATCAACTTTCTCTTCCGAATGCGTAAATATTTTGTTAACACCCACCTACGTAGGGAGAAATGATCATCATAATAAAATAAGAGAAATTAGAGCTCGAACGGAAAGATTTAGGTGTTCCTTTTTCCCACGCGCCATTCGAGAGTGGAATGGTAGAGTAGTTATATGAACCCTCTGCCAGGCACTTCAGCGTGAATCGCACGATAACCCTGTAGATGTAGATGATTGTGGGGCCATATTAAATTTCTTCAGTTTCATTCCGCGCTGTCAGTGACGTTGATCAGCCCATACAGGACCTATCACTATTACTACATTCTCCATTGTTGTCAATTTGCACCTCCGACCGCCTATTCCAAGCCAATAAAAAACACTTTATTGTTCCTTAATATCGGTGGGATGTTAAATGTAGCGGTGCCCACCGAAAAGTGTGTCAAATTCAGATTGTAAGTCAATATCTAAAAAAGCTATATCAATTATTTACCTTAGTTTTATAAGTTTTTTCCTCAACTTACGGAAATGGCACGTTTGTTTTACGCCCATGCTGTAAAGCCAGAGCAGAGTTGAGTCGCTTCTAATTTCTTTAGTTTTAAGTTTCGGAAATAATCTCTTGAGATGAATCGGCTACGCAGATGAATCACAACAGAACTACCTAATCGATTGAAGCAGCAAAAAGTACGTAGACGTTACTGACACTCAGGTAGGTTATTAGAATCAACACAGCCCCTACCATCATAACGTGTATATAGTAGTGAAACACAAAACTAAAAGGTAATTTTGTTCTTTGAGGCGAGTTCTCTAGTGACCACTGCAGACTCTGACGCGGTTGCAGTTCCACTAGTTCGGCCTCACCCTGTTGAATAAACGCAACAAGTAGACTGAGAATCCCGATGCAACCTTTGGCAAAGCGGGTCACAAGTCACCCGTCAAGACATAAGAAAGTGTCCGTTGCTTTACTAGTCGCCTTAAAGGCTCTTTCTGTAATCCCTATAAATGGCACTATGAAAGCTTTGCAGTGCAATTTCAACCCCGTAACTTCTTTAATATGACTTTTCATCCTTACGAATCATTGTCTTACGCGAAGTGGTAAAAAAAAACCACGCTAATGGCGCTGCTAGCCTCATGGACTCGCCGTTCTTTAAACAATATTCAGTTTATCATACAGGTCAACATAGGGCAAGCGTGGGATGATGATTGCTGAAGAACGTGAAGTATTTACAGTTAGCTGAGTAAAAAGTTTTGGCCATTGTAATTGTATGTTGTATTAATAGTGGAGACTGCAAATGTCATGAAGGTAACGTTTTCATTCTTAGAGTCGACTCAGATTTTATCCCTCCTTACTTCCCTCGTGGACCAGGGAGGAAATAAAAACAGGCACCAATGCGACATCAGTTGGGTTATTAAAATACCTGCACCCAAAAGTGTCAAGTCCTCGTTGTACGAATGTAGTGTCTCACTGCACACGACGTCTGTGACGTACTTAGGTTAGCGGGATGTGTCGAGACAACAGGACAGCGCTGCACTAACCGTGGCCACACAGCTGTGAAACTCGGAAACGAGGGCAGGGCCGCCCGGCATCCTGCTAGCGGCGACTCACGCCACAGAGAGCACCTTCATGCTGACGAAGGCCGGCGCTGCGGCCGGAACTATGCCGGTCTTAATCCGGACACAGAACGAAGCTGCCCGCTTGCAAACCTGCTGGCTGCCTCGCAGCTGACATAAATTGTACCTACTCTTCATGGTAATGAAAATTGTGTTAGTCAGCGACATTCTCTTGCCGCCTAAAGCGAGCCCTAGGCCATCAGTAATATCGTGCAATATTTCGTATTGTGCGAATTATCTATGATCAAAATACAAGGTTGTACACTAGCATTGCTGTAAGATATACTGAGATGACAAGTCGTGGGATACCTCCCAATATCGAGTCGGACCTCCTTTTGTCCCTCGTAGCGCAGCCACTCGACGTGGCGTGGACTAAAGTCGTTGGAAGTCCCCTGCAGAATTATTGAGCCATGCTACCTCTGCAGCCGTCCGTAATTGCGAAATTGTTGCCAGAGAAGGATTTTGTGCACGAACTGATCTCTAGATTATGTTCCACGAATGTCTGATGACTTCACGTCGGGTGACCTGGTTGGCCAAATCATTCACGCGAGGTTTCCAGACATGTCCTTCAAACCAATCTCTAGTAATTCTGGACCGGTGACGTGGCGTATTGTCATCCATAAAAATTCCATTGTTTGCTGCAAATGGTCTTAAAGTAGCCGAACATAACCATTTCCAGTCAATGATCGGTTCATTTAGACCAGAGGACCCAGTCCATTCCATGCAGACACAGGCCAAACCATTATGGAGCCACCGCCAGGTTGCACAGTGCCTTGTTGACAGCCTGGGTGAATGACTTCGTGGGTCTGTACCACAATCGAACCCTGTCGTCAGCTTTTACCAACTGAAATCGGCACTAATATGACAAGTCCACGGTTTTCCAACCTACATTGTCACGAGCCAAGGAGAGGCTCTGTGCAGGCGATCTAGTGCTGATAGCAAAGACACCCGCGTCGATCGACTGCTGCCATAGCCCAATAACGCCAGTCTTCGCCGCAGTGTCCTAACGGACACGTTCGTCGTACGACCCACATTAATTTCTGCGGTTATTTCGCGCAGTGTCGCTTGTCTGTTAGCACTGACAACCTTACGTGAACGCCGGTGATCTCTGTCGTTAAGTGAAGGCCGTCGGCCATTGCGTTGTCCGTGGTGAGAGGTAATGCCTGAAAATTGGTATTCTAGACACACTCTTTACCACAGTGGATCTCGGAATATTGAATTTCCTAATGATTTCCAAAATCGAATGCTCTATGCGTCTGGGTCTAACGACTGTTCCGCCTTCAAACTCTTAATTCCCTTCGTGCGGCCGTAATCACGTCGGAAACCTTTTCACATGGATCACTTAGGTACGAATGACAGCTCCGCCCTTTACCTTGTGCGCGGCCATCTGTGTACGTGCCTTATCGGTCTCTGTCACCTCAGTGTACTGTCGAATCTACTGAATTTACATTTCTATTGCGCAAACTGGTTGTGCCGTGTAGTCCCTGGCAAATTTTATCTTCGTCCTTTCCAGTCCGTATGTGTGCATACTAAACTGTTTATTTTGCACTATTTCTCGCGTTGTGTAAACCGAATTGTGAAAATGGCTTCCAAATGTATGGAACAAACGTTCCTTTTATAATTGCTGGAATGCTACAACTGGTGTAGTAACCTTGAGAAGAAAGCCAAATAGTAGTATCAGCTGTACTCGAAATATGGATAAGTACGAGTATATCTGAAAACAGGTAAGCTACTGTTTGTAAAGAAATTAAATTTGCTCGTTTTAATGGGGCACTTCCTAGTGGACGCAGTGTTTTAAAATCCACCAGACGTTCCATTTAAGATTGATGATTGTCAACATCTCATCGAGGCTTAATATTGCAACCTTGGTAACTTATTAAAATCCTGACACGATTATGTCACTTAGTCCGCAGCGTCAGTTAGAGCTGGAACTAAATATCCCAGTTATTAGCAGTTGCATTGCAGTACCAGTAAACTTAGTTTCCAGTTACTTGGTTTGCAGCACTCTTTCAGATAAAAAAAAGCACCTTTCGAAACGACGAAGGTCAAACACCTCTGAGAAGTGTTCACATCGACACCAACGAGGAAATACGTAAACTATGGAATGGAAACGAGAAAAAAAGTAAAAAAATCCAGACGAGTGCAAAGAAATTGAAAGCCACTACAAAACAGAAAATACAAACACCGAAGAAACTTATTGACGCAGATTCCTGCAGTTCCAATGAAAGATGAAAATGAAAATTATTTGAGAGAAAAGGAAACATCTTTTTACCGAGAATAATCAATAATCGTATGGCATTGGCCGCGAGTTCCCGTCTGCGGTTCTCCGGGCGCGTGGTGCAAGTCTGTTTAAGGCCACTTCGGCGACTGTTAGGTGGTGGTGAGATGAAATAACACGTAGCTTCCGAGCGAAACAATCTTCGACGAAGCCTTGAATCGAAGCCAGGACCCGGTGACCTCGTTGCAACAGTGGTAACCACTATACCTCGAATAGTTCCGAATAGATGAAAACTCTGGTTTCGGCACACCTTCTTGTGGAATTCGGGTCTACCAAGCACTAAGCGCATGGGACAGTGATGATAGCACAAATGCGACCCATGCTGTAGGAAACAAGGTCATTTTGTCGTACCCTTTTTCCTTACTATACACATCGTTGTGTTCTGTTAACAATGACGACGTAGTCCACCAGTGTAAAATATAGTTGTAATGCTGTATTTTTAAAGACATATCACTGATCAAATTCAGTGAGTAAATGGATTTGACTTCTGTCATTGTCCAAAGATAAGGGTTTTGATGATCAACTACATATGCTTGGAAACAAAAGCTGGTAAAGTAATGGAGTTGAATAATTAAATTTATGCGGACGTTTTCAAAGAAATCCAACTTCATTAGTTTATTAGCATTTTTTCACCGATGTATATTACAGGCAGTCGCAACCGCAGTCTGCCTTCACCTCTCAACGATGTGAGGAGCCGCCAGAAACGACACGTGGGTCGTATTCCACGTTGAACTGTAGGTGCACATTCCCCGGTTGGATAACGGGGTGTACATCAAGGACACTAAAGCCTCCTAAGTGGCGTACCAATTGCAAGACTTGGACCCGGCCATTTTTATTATTGTTATTCTTAGACTGTCAGATTGTTTCCGAAAATTCAGTGGTTCCATTAAAATATCTTTTCTTTTATGAGAATAACATCTGAATTTCCTTAAGTGACAACCATCTCTCCAGTCTTCCCTAAATCCGTTAAGTACCGACATTACTTGAAATATACAGGACTATGTTTCTTATATCACCACATATTTATCTGTAACGGTCTTTCTGTGTGTTACTTATACGTTCTCAAGTGTTCTACATATCCACAAGGTATTCACATTCAATACCGGACTCTGTGAATTCCATTTTTAGACATTTCCTTTACTTAGGTACCCAGTTTCAATGCAGAATTACTATGTGACTTAGAAATGCGCTTTTTATATTCATGTTGCCTCCAACTCTACACCTCGTGTGCAGAGGAATATGACTCAGAACAGATTGTCGTTTCATATATAGCGTGCATCTCTAAGCACCCATCATAAGATTATGGGTTGATAAATTTCAGAGAAATTGTAGCTCGTGCAGACGTAATGGTCTAAGAATTACAGGTGTCGCGTTTCCCACGCAACTAAATACTTAGCGTTTAATTGTGTCCCTTATCTGCCAGGGAATGAGTGAGAATCATTCATTTGATAACGGCGGTTACGCCATCGATGTTGGTTTGGTCGTTTCCGCCTCACCGAAAGCTACTGCCGCACGATTGATACCGTCTTGCAAAGCATTCGAAGGCGTGACTCATTTGTAGAGGCTTCGTCCACGTCAGGCCCACGTATTTGAGTCAGTATTTGTTTAGTGTTAAGGCATCAGAATGAAAGGATATTCGTATATAATGCAGTTCATATTTTTATGTAAAAGATGAGCTTGATTGTTCAGAGAAATTCGTAGTTTTCTCAAACTGTAGCATGTACTACTGCGCCGATTCCCTTGTAGAAATAGAAGGTAATCTTACATGTGCCAACTTTTCTCGTTTGTAATAGGTAATCTGTCTTGAGGTGATTAAACACATCAGAAGTATTCTACTGCACCCTATCTTTGACGTTATATTATAAATAAATAAATAAATAAATAAAAATAAATGGTCAGCGTGAAGTTACTTATGAACGAGATTGGTTCTTCGACGCAGAAGTACTTTATGGACGAAATTGATTTTTTAATTTGTGGGACATACATAATTCCATCCGTAGCAGAAACTCAGATTTTCTTCGGTGGTTTATAGCTACTTCAGCGTAAAAAAAGTGAAACAGTATTGAAGCCTCACGTTCATCAGAAAACAGCTGAAATCATTAAGCTAAGAGTGACGTAAGTAAACAATCAATTTCGTCGCTGCCTAACTATTGAGCAAAGTGAAGTTCTTCGTTATCCTTTTGAAGTTCGTCGTAGAAAGAATTGGAGAGACTTTGGTTTGAAAATGTGGTGTGTACGGTTTACTCTTTAGTCTGCCCGTCGTGCAGATAATGCATTATCCAATCAAGTCCAGATAGCTCGATGCTAGTGAGGTGGGGCGCAATTTATATTCCGTTCAGCACAAGAATAAACCTCATGTAAGCATTACACGATGTATTCTTCTGCGTGTGATGGAACCTAATTGGATTTGGTTTTACGAGAAGCGGAAACCAAGCTGTCTAGAGTGCAGAAAACTGCGATAATGAGGATACGTTTTATGCTTTGCGTTACGCGTACATCGACTCTACGCTAATAACAAGAAAAAGTTTTACAGGAGCATTTAACTTGGGCAGCACTGGCCAGCCACCTGATTAAACTAACCTGCAGTAATGTGAGCAGCTGTAGTAAGTAAAGACTTAAAAAGAGATGAGCAGAGGCCAATATAGCCTTGAATGTAAATTTTTGAACTGGACGCAATAACGGTAAAACTCAGGTGATACACTGCTTAGGTGATCTGATTTAAAAGATGACACGCTTTCGATCTGAGCTAACATAGCATTGTAATTAAAAACAAGAGTGATGAAAATTTCTGCCTTTACCAAGGGTAGTTTTTATGCATGAGCTAAGTGCAGCGTAAAAGCACACTGCTGGCGTTTCACCATATAGTTAAATATTGAAGCCACTGAAGGTATTAAAGTCAGTCGTTTGGTAATCTGAAGTCCTTCCATACTGGACTCAGAGGAATACGGTATATTTCAGTACTGATACGTTGATAACGAGGCGACCAGCAACAGAACCCCAAGCCACCAAAAAGTTCGCAATTGCTGCTCCTCTTTTATGACGTGCTGTTCTCCATTTCGCCATCATCCTGCACTGACGTCTCACAAAGCTTTGTGCATTAGTTCCAGTACGTTTGGCAGCTTAAATGTTTTATTTATCACGACAAATTCCTTAACTTGGCGTCAGATAAATTCTGTGGAGTTCAGACTGCAGTGTGGTCACAACTGTAAAAAATGTAGCATTTGTCAAAGTGTTAGACGACGTGAAAATTGTTTTCTTTGTTTCTACGATGCTTATCACTCGGGCTCGTGTGAGACTACATCTGTCCTACAAAACAGTGGGCATATTCAAACAGTGTTTGATTTTTCACTTTTATCCAAAAAAAGCTTAATTGTGTAACGTTTTAACGTCAAAATCTTTAACAATCATCGATTATTAAGACTGTATTTGCAATGAAAACAGAATTTTGCTTGCGCTATGTAATTAGAAATTAGAAGACTTGCATTTTTCTTAAAAAAAAGGTTGTGTATGAGTGAATTACGATATATAAATTTCATATTTAAATGATTTACGTGTTAAAAGGGAACAAAAAATTGTAGACCACAACGGGATCCGAACAGATGCTCACTAGCCCAACCGATTATTAATCTTTGACGTTGCCAACTACGCCACCAATACCCACGCCTATATTTAGAAAACACTGTTTCTTGAAAACCTAAAGTAGTTTTTCTCTATACTCTTGTGAGAAAACGTTAAGAACAACTTGTTTCTATCCATGAACAGTGTTACGCATGCGTGTTGCACTACGAAGCAGAAAGCAGTATCATCCAATTTCTCGGTACATATGAACAGCGAGGCAATCAGAGCACAAGTAGCGCTTGCAGAGACTGTGACTATACAAGATTTTTGAAATAAAACTTATGTAGCTAAAGTATGATTAAGAAAAACGTTAAAGGCTGTTAATACATTGTATATCTTAAAGTTTAATTTACGGTGTCATAGTAATAAGATAGCATACTTAAGTTGGACCTACTTCCAAGAGCGGAACAAAACCAGTGTACGGGAGCTTATGGGTGCTTACCAGTCATCACGTTTGTGTTTGTTTATATCAGGTTTATTGTCATGGTGAACGGAGTATAGTAAGTAAAATCTCATCCGTGTAAATTGAAGATGAAGGGGGGGGGCGGGGCGGATAGGGACTATTGACGTCGGTTGCATCGGGGCTTTACGCGGAATCAGCGGCGACGAGTGACAATATGCCCCAGACCATGACTGCAACCCGTGATCCCCTGCTCACCAGCCAGTTGTGTTGTACCACCTGCGCCACCCTGACCCAATGTTAATCACAAATGCGCGGACTATTGCGGCACGCTTCTCAGCCGACCCACGTTCCCACGTGGCGCCACCTATCCGCAATCTAGTCTCTCCTGACCATTCTCGAATAGCAGTGGAAAAACAAGCGTTTGGAAGATATCGAGATATACCTTGGCAGTTAGTCTCCATATAACAGCGAGTAGTGACAAACCAGACTGCACAGTAACCTTTGGTAGTCGCCTCTTTGCCAAACCGAAATACCGAGTTCACAGAAATCCAGTACACAGCTATATAGTGGTTTCTCAGTATTGTGCAGTTTGGATTGCGCCTCGTTTATCACGTTACTTTCCCTATTACCAGAGCGCCATACTGTCAGTCATCGTTCTGGGTCGTCGTCATTCGTATCTTGCCGTAATCTCGGAATGTTCGCTTTCCTCTTTTGGAGCTTGCCGAACTCACTTTATTGGTGGACCCCACTATCGCGTGCTCGAAGATTCACGAATTTTTATGATTTAGTTGCAGTGAAACGTACTAAAACTGCTTGTTATCTCCTCGTTATTTTCTTATGTACAGTGTGTATAAAAAAAGGTACTTACACGTTAAATACGAAACTTTATTAATGAACACATACACAGCTTTAAATGCTTGAATTACGGAATTTTTTTTAAAGAACCATGTTCGCAAATGATCAAATTGATGGCCTTCATTATCCAGACAATTCTGATCAGTGTATTCGCAAACGTTATGACACAGTACTTATGGAACCTCGCGGCATTGTCTTCAATTTCCAGTTTCAGTGCATCAATTGTTCTGGATTTTGTGTGATAAACTGCGTTCTTGGCGTATCCTCAAAAAAAGGTCTGAGGAACGCGCAGGGTATTTAACGCTATCCCTTGCTCCAATCTGTGTGTTAGGGAAAGCTGCAGCGAGGTGAGCTCATATATTATAATGGAAACGTGCTCCGTCTTACTTAAAGTAAATATCACCACCAAACGTCTCCGCCATGTGTGGACCGATGAACTCCTGCAGCAAGATTACGTTCGTGTCACCAGTGACAGTTCCGTTAAAAAATAAGTCCTATGATGCTCAATCCTGATATCCCACACCACACTCTTGAGATACGTGTCTCCCGAGCCATTTGTCGTGTCGATTTCTGTGGGGGATCGAATGTGAGTTTCCCGCAACTATTATTATTTTCTAGGGCTGGTGGGCGTTTCTGGTCGTCCAGAAAGTTTCTTGTCAACATTGTGAACGGTTCCATCTGCTTAAAATTTATCTCTGATGCGAGCAGTGTTGCGGTACGGTGCGTTTGTTGAGGTTCATCGAACTCCATTCCGAACCGTCTTTGTACTTCGTCCCGTTTTCGGTTTCCCAATAATACTTGAGGGCAAACTCTCACTCTCTCTCTTTCTCCAAAGGTAAGTTATCCTGCCATTATATTCCATTAGTTACAATTGGAAAACAGACAGGTTAGTGCATTTGTTTGAGATACCCAGTGTATCGTCGGTGGTACCATCTGCTTCAAATTAATCGGAAATACAGTTTTCCCATGGTTTGTTCCCAACACTATTGTCGTCGTCGTCGTTTTACTATTTGTTTTCGTACTTCTAGCACTACTTCAGTGTAGTTTTTCAGTACTCAAATGGACGTAGCACTACAGAGGTTTTTACATTGTCTCGTGCTCGGACCCTGTCGCTTTCGACTGAGAAAACATTACATTATCGCTCAAGAAACTAAGTGTAATATCACTGCTCGTTGTCCCGGCACTCAGCATTTGCAGTCATTTGCATCGTTATTGTCTTCACAGCCCGATCACATTAAAATTATTCCTATAAGAAATCTGAGAGTAAATTTCTGATTTCTTCCGTCTCCGTAGCAGAGTGGATAGCGCGCCTGACTCGCATGCGGAGGCCGCGGGTGCAATTCCCGGTCCGTGATGAGAGGACTGGAACGGAGCGTACTCAGTCTCGTGATGCTATTTGAGGAGCTACTTGAATGAGAGGTAGCGGCTCCACGGTCTGAAAAGTCGACAGCGTTCGGGAGAACAGCGTGCTGGTCCCACGCCCCTCCCTAGCGCTTCCGCGTGGCACCACGTGGGAGAGGAAGACAATGCGACGGTCGACATCGCTTGGTCCGCAGAGTCTGATACCGGAGAGGGAAAAAATCCTTATTGCAGCAGTATAGTATTCTTTCTGAGATTTTCGCCGATTTTGAAGGTTTATTGGTTTGTGGCGTAGGTGCGGCAGAATGGGCGTGGACGGCCCTGCGAGGCGTTGCCCGCCGTGTCAGCTGTTACAGAGAGCTTACTGGCCGGATGACGCGCTCTGGTGATTAAGCGGCGCGTAATCGCACTGCCGTCACCCACATACCTGTAAAACGTCAGGCCGCCCACTCAGCACGTGCGCGCTTCCTTGTGCGTTGTTGGGTATTAGGGTCGTGCACTCTGTTCTGTGTACAGGCGCAATTTCGGACTAGATATTCCGCGAGTATCTCTTTGAGAGCAGTTAAGTTACTAAAAAAAGGTGCACTGATTTAGTTCAGTCAAGGATTCTTACTCAAACTCTAATCTGCCGATTAGAAGCATGGTATTACCAAAATGGCATACTTAAAAACCACTCCTTTAAATCCGAACCATACAGTTACCTTCCAGTATAACCTAAACTTGTGCTATGGTACAGATCAGTGGGTAATACTCGTACAATCAACATTCCAAAAGTAATATTGAAGCAAAATCAGTACTAAAAGTGTATAGTTCGCTCTTTTATGTACGCCACGTTATGACGTCAAATCTCGGGCTCGTAGAACTGATACATGCTAGTCAAGTGCTACAATCTGCTCGTCATTTGTACTACAGAGAATTACATATTTGTGGTTAGGGACAGTAGTGCTAAGAAAACAAAGGAAAGCCATCTATCATAAAGCGAAAAAAATGGTCCAACTAAAACATTCATATTTCTGTACGTACTACCAGAATATTTAATAAAAAATTGGGGTTCATATTTAAAAATAAAACGCAGTTGATATCCGTTTGGCCTGTGGCAGCGCCATCTAGCGGGCCAACCATAGCGCCATCTGGTTCCCCCTTAAAGCTAAACAAGTTTCGTTCTTCGTAGTTTTTACGTTTGACCCTTATTTCGTGAGATATTTGGCCCTGTCACTATCAGTGGACCACCCTGCATATATACAGGCTCGAAATTATTGCCAATATGGTGCCTCATAACTCTGTACTGAAGGGAGACGGCGTTCGTGTGACGTAGGTGACGTTGTGCCATATCATTGGTCAACGCTCAGACGCACACTCATAATATCTGACTTGCCAGATATTGCTCTGCACGTTCGGAAAGACTCCCGAACGTGTTACTCCACGCGATCACGTCAGAAACTCGGCACGCTCTACGCCCAACGTCCGGATGCACGGTCTGTGTGCCGACGGATTGAGCATAGAGGTAGCAGCAGCAGCAGCAGCAGCAGCAGACACTGCGATCCCGGCGTACGGGATGTGTTAATTTCCAACCAAACTGATCGCCCCCACAGCACAGCTAGTGTACCTTACAAAATTTCGTGTGTCAGTCTTCGATGTAAGGGGTAAAAAGAGTGACACCAAGCACGCACACGCGCTTAATAATGAACGTCCGTAGTTTTATGGATAATAGTAGCAGGAGTTTCGATGCGACGGGCTGTTGAGATTCATTGATTTTCTTTATGTAACGGTAGCGGTTACCAGTGGAATCGTGCAGCTTATGGTGGAGAGGCCGTATACTGTTGTTGATTCCAGACTGGAGCGGCTTAAACGCCGTGGCGCAGATCGGCCAATAACCGTCTCGGTCGCCCGCTCGCTCGCCCGCCTGCCGTATTGTTTACGGCTTACTGCCCTAGGCGGCCGACCGCGTAATCCCGGTTGGAGGGTGAACAAGCCCAGCGGCTCGCGGGGTGGCAGGGCAGGGCAGGTTATCCCAGCAAGGCAGAGGTCGTGCCGTCTCTCGGTGCAGTCTCTCCCCCAGGGCGCTACCATCCGGGCGGGCCGTTGCTGCTTATTCTATACGCGTAACCAAAGGAGGGGAAGGGATCATTACCTCATCCCTACCTACCTACCTACCAAATATTTTACTAATATTGATCACCAAATTTTTCAGCTGATTTTCGGGGAATATAATCTGGGAGAAGTTCCCAGGGATGGATCGAAATTTTGAAACCATCTATACAGTGATGTAGGTTAAGGTTCCAGGTATCACGCCCTGAGCAGTACGAAAATCCGTATAAAGAGTGATTCACGAAGATAAGCAAATATTTTAACATGTTATTCTGAAATTAAAGAAAAGGTTCGTATAGACGTAGGTCCGAAAATGTTTAGTTACGGAGTTATGACTAATACGATTTAACCTGAAACTAAGCAACTTGGCTCATATGAAGCTATCGCAAAACTGCTAGAGGTTAAAGCAAAGCTCGATTTCCATTTATTTTATTATTGGTCTGGTGAATCTAATAAAATATGTCCCTGTCGAGTATCTGCAGTAGTTTTCAGAACTTCCAGAGAAGCAAAGAGTATTATACAAGTAAATTTGTTCACTTTCCATTAACAATATAGAAACATTAATGTCGTTGTTGACAACCGTTAGTTGTTTCAGTCGTTTCCTAATCTTGAGTTTTTCTGCATTGTTCACTTAAAGAACAAAACAGTGTGTTTAAGTGGAACTACGTAGTAACTGTTGTAGTTTGTATATTATTTATGAAACAGGGATGTCTTTCAAATTTACGGCAGAAGAATACGCCGGAGTGGTGTTTATTTATGGCAAATGTGATGGTAAAGCTACGGCTGCAGTTAAAGAATATCGCGTATGTTATCCAACTCGGATGATTCAGAGTATTTCGAATGTTACGGGAGACAGGTTATAAACAGTACGTGCGCTCCATACGTGAAGACGATGAGGAGGATATTATCGATGTTGTTGAACTCGGTGGAGAGTTTTGAACATTCATTGTGAATGTATTGTGAAATTGTACGTATACTGTAAAACTCCCTTAACACTGAGCTTTGCTTTTTTACGGATTAATATGAATTCAAGTGTTCTATGATAATAAAAGTAATTACCTGATACATTCATACAGTTCGGTTAATGTTATTACCATCATTTTTCCAAAATTAAATTCTATAAAACTTCTGTTAAAAACTCTGTGCAGTTGTCTGGAATTTAAAAAAAATTAGGCCAAGTAGTTAATAAATTAAAAATTGTACGAAATTGCTTCCCTGGATTTTCTAGAAAATCAAATGCGGAATAAATTTTAACCTACCGAGATAATTCGAATTTGCTTACCTGCTGTAATAAAAGGAACTCTGCTCGGAGGAATGAGTTACCGTCCGCTACTAATAAACTACTGCGGCATGAGACAGTCAGTTTTGTGCAAAATTGCTTTACTGAGAGGCCCCGATGGTGATAGGTTTTGCTGCCTGCCGCAGCTGGTGGGGAGTGTGTAGGTATGGACTCCGCGACCCGAAGCCAGGTGTGGGCTGTTAGTCGTCAGCCGTCACCCACCGACCCCACTTGCTCGCCAGACCTGTTACTCGGGTAATCCGCCCGCGCGTTACGTCACTCCCCTCCTCAGAGCACTCCTCCTACCTCCCCCTCCCCCCACTTATCCCTCTACTGTGCAGCACACGCGTTTCCTGGGATCCACAGTATGAGTCATGGCCTCTTATGCTGCCTTTTCCTGCGTACCTGCCGATCCGGCTCGCGGATTCCCCGCCAACCTTTACCTGCTCATTTTTTCCTTGTCTTCTGCAGGATGTTCTGCGGTTGATGCTGTCATTTACCGTCTTGTAAAGTCATCAGATGATCAGAACGACTTGCAAAATGATTTAGATATCTGTATGGTGCAACAAGTGGCAATTGACCCTGAATAAAGAAAAATGTGAAGTTATTCACATGAGTACTAAAAGAAATCCGCTAAATTTCGATTACGGGTTAAGTCACATAAATCTGAGGGCTGTACATTCAACTAAACACTTAGGGATTACAATTACAAATAACCTAAATTGGAACGATCACATAGATAATATTGTGGGTAGAGCACACCAAAGACTGCGATTCATTGGCAGAACACTTAGATGGTGCAACACGTCTACCAAAGAGATACTCACACTACGCTTGTCTGGAGTATTGATGTGCTGTGTGGGATCCGCATCAGGTGGGACTGACGGATGACATCGAAAAAGTACAAAGTAGGGCAGCTTGTTTTGTATTATCGCGAAATAGGGGAGATAGTGTCACAGACATGATACGTGAATTGGATTGGTAATCATTAAAACAAAGGCGTTTTTCGTTGCGACGGGATCGTCTCATGAAATTTCAATCACCAGTTTTCTCCTCCGATTGCGAAAACATTCTGTAGGCACCCACCGACATAGGGAGAAATTATCATCACGAGAAAATAAGAGAAATCAGGGCTCGCACAGGAAGATTATAGTGCTCGTTTTTCCTGCGTGCCCTTAGAGAGTGGAACGATAGATTATTTGGATAAAAACGTAAAGTATATGGCTGTTTAAGTTTATTGACATTGAAAAGAATTATCATTAGGCTGCTGCAGTATGTTGTACCTAAACAAAACAAATATCCTGTCAGAGGACTACGAACATACAGCTGCCTCACTGAAAGATTTTTGTGCACTCACATTGTCTATGGTATTTCGTATTTTCAGAATTTCATCCCCACATTGTAAATTCACTCTGTCGTTTTTATATTGTCCTCTGCATACTTGATGTAAACTAAACAAGTATTCAAGTGCTGCCTGCAAATAACACCAACTTTAAGCAAAGCAAACGAATTTTTGTACTATCCGAGAATAAAGTCAACTGTGAAGTTTCCCGGAACCTGGCGTTTTGGGGACAATGCGAGAGGAAAGCTTTAATGACAATTTCTCACTCGGTCTCTCCTCGCATCAGTGGATGGCCACCAGTCGTTGGAAAGTTTCGTTGGTGAGGACAGTTTGATCTTGCGAAAACCAGTTGCCGGAGGCTCAGTACTGGCGAGGCCGACCGGCTTCTTGCAGGACAAGGTAACCGAAGACTGTTGCACACACTTCCTCCTGTGCCATAGGGCAACGGTCCCAAACTGCACCTTCGGCGTATCGGACCATGAATTGCTCCGTAAGTCGCTAGCACCGTATCCAACACACATTCCTTCAGAATCGCAATCTAGGAATGTGTAGATTATGTGCCTACACTGTTAGAAAACGCGGAAGATTTTGTGAGAATCCTTAGACAGTGGATCCGTTAGCTAGTTACAGTGAAGATAGATTATCGTTCGTTTGTACGGAGAGCATCTCATTCACTCAACGTTGTAGTAATAATTGTAACTGAACTTGGATCAGGCCACCTGATGAAATGATTTTCGAATGCACTCGGTGGAAGTTGACTCAAATCTTTTACAGGCCAGTCTGATTTAGGTATCACTGTTGGCGAATGGTAATTCTTTTCCATTTAAAACCTGAAATAGCTGACGAGTTGTTCTGAATTGCCCAAAGGGAAGCTACTGTTTCATTAATGAGATTTCTGTTTGTGCAGTACTATATGTGAAAGGAATCAATATGAAAAATGTCGTTGCTTTTTCTAAGTGCCATGAAACATGTTAAGCGAATATGTTTTCTTATAAGCAGTCAGAAACCCGGAAAAAGTTTGAAACGCTTGTACGATGGATCGACGAGCGATGCAGATATTATTACTCTAAACACAGTAGTTAGTCAGTGCATAAATTTAATGTTAACATTAATTTATACAAGACTGATACCGGAAAAAACTGCAAAATTTTTCCCTCAAATATTTGACTACTAGTTGCAGCTGTGAAAGTTTTGGCTACTGTCACATCCATCTGTTGCTAGGGGGATATCTGGTTATTGTATTTTCCTCGTTGCGCGCTACTCAGCTTCAAAATAGCACGCATGGTGACCGCATATTGGTACTTCCTCGTTTCAGGAAAAGTCTACTGCTATTTCAAGTAGGTGATCTAAGTTCCTGTGGTTCTGAGAAAGCAATGTATCATTTCGTGCATTGCTTTATGTAATGGAAAAAGTGAGTTCTTGGTAGGTGCAATACGGCTGAGGAAATATGTCTAATATTGATGAATCGTCCTCGTCAGCTCATCTCAGAAAAATACTGTGGTGTCCACCCCCAGTTGTTTTTCCTACATTGGATAACCTGATTTAACGTCCACAAATATCACTTTAGATGCCCCGACAGAAATTCCAGTGCCTATTAAGTTGCAGTTCGTTCTTTTCAACAGCGTTGCGACACTACAGCTGACGTGACATTTGCTTCGCGACGGTGTATATTATCATCAGATCGCTACCGCTATTGTGATGCATGTTACTGATTCATTGTAAGAACTCACATTTTCCGCACTTGCGCCTGTGTTACTGCTGAAAGACTTCGTTTAGGAGGCTATTAGACCTACACTATGTTGAAAGCAATGCGGCATCGATTTTCTAGTTGTGCAAGTGCATTTTAGCTAGCAAGCTCACAGTCCTTGTAGATTTTTGTGATTTAGATCAAAAATGGGTAAAAACACAGGAATGGGAAAGCTCTCCATCAAGTAACAGGCACAATGTGAAGCTTTCTGAAACAACGGATACATCGTGCGCAGTCGTAAGTATGCCCGGCGGGAATTGCCAGTCAACAGAAAATTTCCTTTAAAGACAAGAGATTTAAGCAAAACTTTTTTGCTGTTTACCCGCAATTCCGCGTAGCGCGAGACTTGCCTTACGGGTTTAGATACGAATGAGCAATTATACACAGAAATGCTGTAGTTCCAGAAATGTACAGTCAGTAAGACGCGCGCCACGCAGGTTCGGATTTCCAGATAAAAATAATTAGTAAGTATTCATGATTCAACTGTGAAAGAGTAGGCTAGGATGTAAGACGGAGATGACCGTGTTTTGCTGGTTTCGGTTTGAGAATGTATTCCTTCATAGTTCATAAAGGGTGCAACATCCAAACACCTGTTGTGGTAAACTTAAGTGTAAATCACTCGTGAAACAATTCTTTGTTGGCTTAAGTTTGCATTCTAGAGGGGCAGGCACTGAATTCAGTGCTAGTCTTCAGTGCTTTACTATAGGTGTCGATTGTGATGTTCTTAAAACGAAATTGAACTTCATTGGAACCAGATTTTATTTCACATTGCCCATTTGACGACATTTAACACATTAACATTAGTCACATAAATCCAATGTACTTTCAGATCAGATAAGGCCGTGCACTAATGTACTGCAAGAATACTAAGCCTCAAAAGCAGCACAAAAGGAACAGTCAACTTTCTTCCAAAATCCTCCAAAAAACTCCGAAATTTAATAAGGGACAGTCGCCTTCTTGGCCAGTAGCTATAGCAGTACAGATAGACAGATCGACTGACGGCAAGCCATCCACTTACATCGCAAACTGCGAGTGGAATACAAGAGGGCGAACACGATCTCAAATGAAAGTTCTCTGCCGATACACTCGTTTGCAACATTGTTGATACAGGCAGAAGTATTCTCTTACATAGCATGCTTGTGAGTAGCCAGCAGTGGTGCGCTGTTCACTACTTACCCTGTTTCAGCACTAACCATAATCGTAAAATCAGTACTGTATAGGAAGTGGTAATTATGATGTACCACACTCGTCGGGGACTAAACGTACTGCACTGAGCATAAGACCTTCCCGTGTTCCAGTCGTGTACATTGATTTAACTTGCCGCAACTATCCCGCTTAGTTCCAATTTTTCACCGTTAATGAATCGTCGGATGAGTTGCATTTCTGTTACCGGTAATGATTCGTCTGAAGCCGTAATAATCATAGTCTCCATTGTGGATCGTGCGGCTGCTGAAATAAAATGCTCTATCCTTTAAACATATGCTCAGACAAAGCTAGAAACTCTACAAATTATTCTTACCTATGTCACGAGACTTAACCACTGGAATGGTGCAACGCTTCCTGACGCGTCTGGGAATAAATTTTGTGTTGTGTGCATCCACAGCTGTAAAAGTGTACCGTGACTAATAAGAATACAGTTTGTCTAGGTGGTCACTGCGGGCATAACACGTTTAAATATTTTCATCACAGTTGGACAAAGAATGTTAGGTCATCTACTGCTTATCGTTTGGAGTAAATTACACACTGATCAGCCAGAACATTATAACCACCGGCCTATTATAAATATAAACACGTTCAGGCGATATAAGCATCACCTGGCGAGGAATTACTGCTAATCAGACACACGCACGGTGCATGTAGTATCAGCGAGCGTGGTGTCCGTTGTGTAGAATGGAGAAAGCGCGCAATCTGAGTTCGAGCGAGGGCAGATTGTGATGGCCCGGTGGTTCAGCACGAGAAATTCGTAAACTACACGACTTGTCGTGTCTTAAACACGTGACGAAACCAATGTGACCCCACGTCCAGACCACGTGGGGTTGGGCAGCCATCCCTCATTACAATGTCTGACATCGTAGGCTGGGCAGACTGGTGACACAGGACAGGCAGCGAACTGTGAGGGAACTAACATTAGACTTTAATGCTGGACAGAGTACAAACGTGTGTGAACACACGGTTTACCGAACGCTGCTACCATTGGGCCTCCGCAGCCGACGACTCATGAATGTGCATATGTTAACACCACTACATCGGCAACTACGAGTGAAATCGGCGCGTCACCATCCGAACTGGACGTTGGTCGGATGAATCCCGATACCTTCTTGTTCGTGCCCATGGGAGGGCGCGAATCCGTCGTCTTACAGGGAACAGCTCATTGACACCTGTGCGACAGGACGGAGACAAACTGCCAGCGGCTCCATTATACTCCGGTTAACATGCGTGCAAGACATCATGACGGCCAGGGAGTATCGTGCACTGGTTGCAGACTACGTACACCAGTTCATGATGATCATGTGTCCCTACGGAAGCGGCATTTTGCAATAATATAATGCGCCATGTTACAAGGCAAGGAGTGTGATGCAGTGGTTCGAGGAACACGGAGTTCAAATTGATGTGCAGGCCCCTCAACTCGCCAGATCTGAACCCAATCGAACATACATGTGATATGATTCGACGTGGTGTGTGTGTGTGTGTGTGTGTGTGTGTGTGTGTGTGTGTGTGTGTGTGTGTGTGTGTGTGTGTGTGTGTGTAGAGACGTGGTGCCTACTCGCTCTAGCGACTTACCAAGGCCTCAATGCTTCGATGCAACGACACGTCACCGCTGTTTCCCGTGCCGAAGGTGAACTACTGGCTATTAGATGGGTGGTCATAATTTTGTGGATGATTAGTGTAAATATGCGTCCCTGAATATGTAGCTCTAACGTTATGAAACCAGTTGGGTCATAAATAAAGGTTTATCGTACAGCTGAAGTACACTTATTCATCATGGTGCGGTTGGAAGTGTAATGAGTGATACTGTGTTCTAATAGTCTCAAGGGAACATCCTGTTAGTTTGCGGCAAAAGGATCAAATTGTGCTCATGTGATGCATTTGTCTTGTCCCCATTGTTTGCCTTATGTTCGTATTTTCTCCTGTAAAAGTGATGAGCTATCAACACTTAAGGAACAGTGTTACTGCACAGACAGTGACTACGAACTATGTGCATTGGCAAGGGCTCACTAGAATCTCGGCGCCGGGATTCCTAAGCCGAGAGAGATAAGCCTCCGGTGGAAGCAAGCTGTTGGGGGTTGCGAGCTCTGCAGAGAAGTTGATGCTGGTGGAATTCTGACAGGCCCATAAAAGTGCCTGAGCCTGCGAAATCCCCGGCTGTGTGGATGGGGCGGCCAGGGAAGGGATCTACAAGGCATGGGGTGGGGGTGGGGGAGGCGGCTGGATTACCCGCCCACCCTCACAGTTCGTATCGGCAGGCGGGCGGCTCGCCTCCGTACACAAAGCAGGCCGCGTTGATGCGCGCCACAGGCCAGCGGCAGCGGCTGCCAGATGGCGCGCCAGCCAGTGTCCGCTCCACAACAAGCTCCACTGGAGCCTTCTTGCAGCTAGCCAAAAGACAAGCCCATCTCTTAGTTCGCTGCAATCGAATACGTACGAGAGCGAATCAAATAAGAACGGTATTTTACTTACATCATTTACTGAAAAATGTCATTTTCCGCATAGTTAGGAGGATGACCTGTCGAATCGGTTGATACCATCTTTTGCCGCTATATGAATCCCTCCCGCAGCTTGCATTACTACACAGTATTGATTGTGCGTTGCTCATACAAAAAAATCAATGAGCAAATGCCTTTCCGGTCCGAAAAAGAAATGCGTTTGCAAGAACCTTGGCAGCTGATAATTTAATCTTTGCTTTCATTGGGGCTCCCTCCCCTTTCCTCCGGCACTCCTTACTGATTTGTTTGGTGGAGAAAGGCGAGGGACCCATCTCGGACACACTTTACGGAACTGTAGGTCATTTGCGATGATCACTTGACAGATAACATAACTTATTCCGATCTGTCCTGCAATCTCTACACTCTCGCCCGTCGATCGCCTTCAAGAATTTCTCGAGCTGCACGAATGTTTTCCTGCAATGCTTGTTCGAGGCCGGTGATCGTGTACATTTTTCACACGTTCTCGTCCTTCCTTGAACTGTCAGGCAAACAGATGTGCATTGGTCAATGTTTGGCCACCGAAATATGCACTTAATCTTGGGAAAATATCCGTCGCTTGAAGGCCTTCACGAGCAAGAAATTTTAGAATTATGCGTTGCAACGTTGAGGGGTGCACCTGTTGCTCAGACAACGTGAGCTTTACTGACTAAACTATTGGAAGTGTGTAACGGCTGGCTAATGGCCCCACCCAACAAACTACAAGCGCGGGTCAGTCCATACCAACTGTTGATGTTGAGGAATAAAAATCCCGTAACTTGACTCACCCTCGTACGGTTTTCAGATTTTTTTTCCCTCTTGGAACGTGCATGAAATAATAATGTAATGTAACAGACTCAAACGACTGTATATGTGAAATACTACACTCTACAAAGAAAGAAGTAGCATGGAGAGCTGCATCAAACCAGTCTCAGGACTGAAGACCACAACAACAACAACAAAGAAAGAAGAAACGATTATAGTAGACACCACCCCTCCATATTATTAATTCTTTTCTATTAGAAATCAGTTCACAACCGTAAGTGCGGATACACTTCGATGTTCGACCTCCAGTAGGAATCCAAAACTAGCGAGCTTGGAGGAGATGCACACGGACTGGGAAGCTGGCGCTAGGTGGGACTGAGAGTCGGCTGGGGAGCGTAGCGAGATAGTCCGCGCATTGGTGATAAACACTGTGTCAGAGTGACGCAGTGGTTAGCGCAACTGCCTAGTAAGCAGGAGATCCCGGGTTCGATTCCCGTTCCGGCAAACATTTTCATTGGTCGCCGCTGATTTGCATAAAGTACTGCTGCTGTAGATATCATTAGTTCCTTTCCTTCCTCCCCCCCCCCCCCCCTCCACCTTCAATTTACTTAATACGGCTCTAATGTGTTCGATGATCAAGAACGAGAGCCACCTAGCTTAGCGATGCTAACCGGCAAACGGATCAGTCAACAATGGCGCTTGGCCCCACTCCTTGACACACAGCTATTTCGTCATACACATTTTGTTTGCTTATGGAAACTTTAGGTCTAACAGTATTTTAATGGGTTTACCGATCTGGTTTCCTACCATCTACTATTTAATATTTACTAGCATAATTAAAGCTGACGAAATAATTTTTCGAAAGCCACATTTTTTGTTTGGGTAGGCGCTAGCTTTTGACTATAAAAATGTGGTAGATTTCACAAAATCAATCTCAAATTGTTCATTAGAATTGCTTTTCAGCTGCCTAGGATTGAATCAAGGTTCTCGCTCCCGCCTTCGGCACATTGTGCAGCCATTAAACTACACTGCAGGGTTTGATATGTTGGATGTCCTTGGAGGTATGGTCAGTATGCATGGGTATGACAGGAACGATCATTCGAAGCAAAAAGGTCTAGTAAACATCAGCTCTAAAATTCATAACTTAGGAACTACGAGCATATCCTCTTCATATTTTGGGAGAAGGAAGTATGGACCAAAACAAGAAAAATTGTCCAGTAAACATGGACCTTGAAGTCCGTGCCTTAAGAGCTATGAGACCGTGTTCATCTTCGCTTCTGTAAAACAAATATCTTATTCTGAAAAAGTGCATCTTGGAGCCCATGTTTTTGTTTCGAATGATCGTCCCTATCACATCTCTGAATAATGAGCATTCCTCGTGGAAGACCATGTAGCGTAGATGATCACGCCTGGGGTATATAGCAGGGCTGTGTTTTTCAAACCTAGATGGCCGCTGTCGAATGAACCGAGCTTATTAGTGACGAGAGATTCAGTGTTGGTTTTCGATGAGTCTAAGAATGAAGGAGAGCTTACTGTTGAAAGCTTCTTCTGGGTAGACGATATAATTCAGGTGATTCTGGAGTGACAATGTGCGTCCTGAAACGCGTGAGGGGGTGATATATCGTGACGCTAATCATACGAATTTCCGTTTTCAATTCGATTGCAGGCATTCAGGCTTAGGATCCCTCACATTCCTCGGCCAGCAACGGAATTCGAAGCCCTTTCGAGTATATCCACAACAAATTTACACGCACCATAAAAAATGCAACTGGCGATACTACTAATAATACCACTTAATGTGGTGTGTGTGTGTGTGTGTGTGTGTGTGTGTGTGTGTGTGTGTGAAACAAAGTAATTTATTATGTTGAATGGAGACTATAATAATTGTAAAAGTGATTTTCTCTTCGGAACGTAAAACTTCAGATTTTAAATGAAATTTAAATAATTTCTTAGAAACAACAAACGGCCATAGATTGTCATTGATTCGCTCACGAATAAGAATTAAAGCTTAAAGGAATTAGCGGCTAGAGAAGAAATGTGTTGCACTACTTCGGTAGTCTTTGGAACAGCCTTAGGTCCTCGACACCACAACGAAACTGAAATTGCACATTGCAGTTTGACCCTTCTACTGCGAAGTTTATGTAACTTTCGAAAACAACAGTATATTTCGTCGCCGCAGAGATCAGTGGTATGAAACTAGAGCTTTTCGCGGCATAACGAATGGTCGAATAACTTGCGGGAATGCAGGCAGGTAATGTTCTGGACAACCTTAGAACGGAACACCGCCTCAAGGTTAAGGTCAGTTTTGCTGAAAATAACTTGTGTATAGCTAGTTTTCTTTAAAAAGCTATAATTACCTGTAGCCCGTATAGAATGAAGAAAATAAAAACGCAACCATGACAGTGAATTGAGATTATAAAATTGCGAGTGGAAGTAAACCTGCGTATTTCATTCAGTCCTGCTCTGTAAGGAAGAAATTAAGAGGTGGTATTCAAATGTTTCCAATGCTAAAATTATTACGTCTTACCTAGTTCTTCGTTTGCAACCTCTCCTTGACAGTTGCTCCCGAGGGTTGCTACTTACAGAACGTGCTATTGAGGACTTTCTTTCTTTACCTTGCACTTTCGGGAAGACAGAGAAGGCAGATGGAGCGACGTCTGGTGAGTGTGTGCAGCAGGTAGGGAACAGCTGTAAGTTTTGTTTGTACTAAAAACTTACTGAATGTTGCCGTATGCGGTCATACATTGTGATAAGTCAGTCGTCCGTACGCCACTTAGAACTTGTTTTCTCCTTACGGCCTATTGGAAATGTCTCAGAACATCGCGGTAGTACTTTTTATTGAATCTCTGACCAGGAGGAACTAACTCTTCATGAAAAAAGCCGCCAAAAGAAAAACACGTCAACAAAAACTTAATGTTACTGTCGATTTGTCTGGCTGTTTCTTGTCCGGGGGGAAAGAAGATCCTTCCACCGTGACGAATGCTGCTTTAATACCAGGCTCATTGCCGCAAACTCAACTTTCACCACCATTTACGAGGCGTCTTGAAATATTTGTTAATGTCCCCTGCCGACTTCCACGCGATGTTTCTTCTGACTGTCGTGATGCAAACTTGGCAGTCCTTCTCATGTTCACTTCTTTTGCCAGAAGATGTGACCGAGGCCTTCGGTGCTCTTTCTACGATCTTGCAAAATCAGAATCCTTACGTTATGAATATTTTCTGGTGGAATGGCATTACACGGAACAGTCATCGTCATGCCGACGTTCATCCGTTTTCGAAATGGTTACTCTAGTCTTAATTCTGTGCTTGGCTTATAACTGTGTCACCAAAAGCATGCGTCAACGTTTGGAACGTTTTCGCAGTGGTCTTCCCAAACCTGAAACAAAACTTAATACAGACACATTGCTCTTACGCAAAACCGCAAACTCAAGAAAATGTGCTGCAGTGGAAATACGCTTACCTACTTCTAATCAAACCACTCAACTCGCAGGCACTTGCCCTGCTGATTCAAGGGGGATATATGTAGACACCCATTGGTATTTGTTCTCGTAACAATTAGTGCGCTACACTAGAATTTTAGAAACATATACTTGCTCCTAGTTCATTCCTTCACCAATGATTGCTTGAGAATTCTTACAAGGAGACCACAAGGCAATCGGATTTTTATATTTTTTTATATTTATTGTACTTGTAAGTTCAGAACTCAAATAACAATCGATTAAAGCAGTTAAATGGAAGTCCCGTAAATTCTCGAGAAAATAAAGTTTTCAGTGAGCCTTTAATACACTAATGTGTGGTCGATTTATCAGCTAGCGAGTGGTTCTGTGGTAGATCGCTTATCTGCCATGTGGAGATTCGGGCTCTATTCCTGGCCAGGACACATTTTTAAACAAATATGCTTGTTCTGCGAGCATTTCTGCGGAGCTTAATACAGAAAATCGGTAGCGCTCGAGACTAATCAAACATAGATAGCTGGTTTGAATCTATCTGAAAGTAATTTTTTTGTTTTTTCCGTTCTCTTCGGATAACTGCGATTTAAATGTAAAATTCATCAAATATATGCTACTTAACACACTGCATTTTTTTGAAAAATGCACAGCTTCTTACTTCTAATTACATATTACACACAAAAATGTAGTTTTTAATTTACGATTGTTTATAAAATAGTCTTCATAAAGATTGTTGAAATTTAAAAACATTAAAAATTAATTTTTTTCACCTTTTTGTATTTCACGCTTCATGGAAATGCTCATGCAACATAAAAGTTTCGTTTAAAAATCACCACAGCCGAGAATTGAACACGGTATCTCCATCCGTCCCAAAAGCATTGCACAAAGAGCCACACGATGGGGGAAAAACCTGCCTTGTACTGTATTCAGGACACTCGGAAAACTTCAGAAAAGTTCTTTTTTTAATAGTTGTGTGAAAATGTTTTGGGGAATATTATCTGAGTTTTGACCTTACGTGCCATAAATATAGAACAGTAAAAAACTATGATTGCCGTGTGTTAATAACGGCGTCTGAAATGAAAAATCCCTGACACCCCTCTCCCCCTCCCCCCTTCTCTCTCTCTCTCTCTCTCTCTCTCTCTCTCTCTCTCTCTCTCTCTCTCTCTCTCTCTCCCCCCCCCCCCCCCCCCCCGTCCCCATCCTCCTTCAGTAATCCTTTGTGTAAGAGACTACATGACAAGCAGACTTCAATGTGCAGAGCGTTACCCCTTTCGGGTGATTCCTATGCGGCCGCCCGTTGGGGCCCCTTCGACCTCCCAGGCGGTGCTTTCTTGAAGTTGAGAGCGAGCTTCACCCACGCAACATAGCAGCGAGATAACACTCGAATTCCATTCGGCTGATAAAGCGCGCTTGTATTTTGCCCTTCCGCTCGTCGTTTCCGTGCACTCCCGCGGCTTCTAGCGTCGGGCGCAGTGCTTCCTTGCCGTTTACATGACATTAGGACAATCACGTTCGGATCGTGTCTGGGAAGTTGGTCCTCAACCCGTCTACCTTTAGGTTACGTAGTCTGCCTGAGGCTCGTAGTATAAATCATTGTCCAGATATTAACAGTAATTCCTAAGATGATGCTGCTGAAAAATGTTACCGAAATATCAGTTTCACAAGTGGTCATTAATAAGTACTAACACGACTTATTAGCTAAGAAAGGGAAATAACCTCGCAAAGACCAGTTTGGGTTCCGGAAAAATGTAGGATTACCCGAGGCAGTACTGATTCTACGACTTAATGTAGAAGACAGATTGAAAAACAGGCAACTTATGTTCGTAGCATTTGTAGAATTAAGTGAAAGCAGTTGGCAATGTTGGCGGGAATACACACTTCGAAATTATGAAGATATCAGGGCCAAAACAGGGAGCGAAACCTTATTTAAATACTTGTAACGAAATCAATTTGCAGTTATGAGAGTGGAAGGAAACGAGAGGGGAAACAGTGGTTGGAAAGGAAGTTAGACAGGACTGTAGATTTTCCCCATGTTACTCGGGCTGTACACTGTACAATCAGTGAAGAAAACCAAAGACAAATTTGGAAAGGGAACTAAACTTTAGGCAGAAGAAATAAAAACTTTGCGCTATATTGACAGATTTTCATCAGAGGGGACGATGACTTGAAAGAGAAGTTAAGCGGAATGTTTCGTGACTTAAAAAGAGATTAAAAGATGGACATAAAAAGTGAAACATGGGTAATTAAATGTAGACGAATTGAATAGGTGATGCTGAGGAAATTAATTTAGCAAAAAATCTAAAAGTAGTAGATGCGTTTTGCTATTTTTGCAACAAAGTAATGATGGGCGAAGTAGACAGATATAAAATCCAGACTGGCAGAATCAGAAAAAAACTTTCAGAAAAGAGAACTGGTGTGTTCAGATGAAAATTTAAAGGTCTTTTCTCGGGGTATTGATCTGGAGTGCAGCCTTATATGGAAGTGAAACTTGCACGATAAACAGTTCATACATGAAGGGAATAGAATCTATCGAATTCTGGCGCTACAGAAGAATGCTGTGCATTATAGACTGAATAACTATTAACGAAGTTCCAAACCGAATACGGAAAAAAGAAATTTATGACAAACTTACTAAAAGACGTGAACAGTTGACTGGACACATCAGGAGGCATCGAATGGACAAGTGGGTAATGGAAGTAAGTGTGGCGGTAACAGTTGTGGAGAGAGACGGATTGACTGTAATAAGCAGGTCAGAATGGATGTACGATAGAAAGGCAGAATTAAGCTCCGCGTACTAGATTTAAACTCGCCAGAGAGTCCTGTGCCTTTACTCAGATTCGCCGTCCCCGTGTGCTCGTGCACTCGACTCGTAAGTCTCCGCCGCAGCCCACCATCACCTGAGTCTGTTGTCGGACCCAAGTGGACCTGACCCACTCAGGAAGGACAGCGAGCATACGACTTCCCAAATGTAACCGTGGACTCGCGGCACTCATGCTACATACGCAACCCTTTTGAAAGAAATTTTCTCCATTGTAAATTACTGTTCCTTTATTTCACTCAGTGGTGATTGCGGCTTCATAGTCACTCTAAAGTGCGAGTTGAAAAGTCACAGAATTCCGACCGCCGTAAATGACAGGAGCAAATTATATAAGAGTATAACAACAGATCGGTTAACATTTAACATTCTCTGTTTACCCATACGTTTATACAGATGACTTTTTCGAAGACTGCTGCAAATTTATTTTAATATTTTATATCTGTTATCTGTTCAGATGTCTGTCAGTTACGTTGACATACACGATTTCGAAGCGTTACAGAGTTGGCAACTACAGTACAAGGAAACATTAGGGTGAAGTGCAAATATCTAAATGGTGATTAATTGTTAAATAAATTACAGAAATGATTCATAACCTGTAAAACTCGCTCTTAGCATAGATACGCAAGTTGCCATGAGCATATGAATAAAGAAATAGCACTTTTTTATCGCAGGGATAAACAGTGACGTTCCTTTGTGCCCAGTTTTCCGTTTGACGGACGTAGGTGTTTTCATGGTAGAGATGCACTAAAGAAGAACACAACCAATTTGTTTGCATAGGACGAAATTTGTACGTTTTGGTTTGAATCGTGGACTACAGCGTGAAACTTATTCCAGATACCAGTCATGCAGCGCATCTGCATTTGTTTACTTTGCATCAATTAATTTTCGTCCTAAATCCTCCAGTCACACAAAACACGGCTTCGTTAAACGTGAGCTGATCCCGACAATCGGTCATTTCGCCATGTAAGAGCTACTTGACGGCAGCAGGTTCGTGTACTCATCTTCCGTACTAATAAGAAGTAACGGCTATCCTTAAACTTGTTTCAATCGTAGAGAACGACTGGACGAGTATGACGCGACTGCAGAGCAATCGTTCTGACTCGCTATACTCACGGGAGTACAGCGATAACGAAGTAATTCCCACAGCACTGTTGCTACAGCGGCGCATTGATTTGTGAAGTATGCAAGCCGATCTTTAGACTCGTTCTCGCTCCGCTTATGATCTCTTCTGAACGAATAGGGTGCAGTAGTTCAGCAGAGGGGAATAGGGTTGCACCGCATATGCTAGCGGTGACGTCTTCATGAAACCCGTCGTCGGACGGAAGACCATAACAAAAATATCATAATATCCGCTAGGAGAAAGAGCGCCTATGTTGCTGTACGTGGAGAGAACATTTCGTGTCTCAGTACTAATGAATCAAATACCACAGCACGTTAAGATTAGTGACAGCATTGTGTTGTGATCAGCGGAGTGACTTAATTCGCGAGTGTTGGCAAGGGGAGCGGACTGCGAAAAGGTTTAAGCATGTGACTGTTTCTCCTCGTCGCGGTCCCATGCGTTTCCCATGTCCCGTATTTAAGGAAAACATGGCAATAATTACAGAAACCGGAGACTGATTTCATGCAAAAAATAAAAAATCCTTTTGCTGGCATAAGACATACGTCGTAGCATCGTACTGTTCACACTACCGATTTCACAAAAAAACTAACTCATTAACATCAGTAACGACAGCAGCTTTATTTACTGTTACTTGCGCCGTCGTGTTCAAATTAGGTGTGCTTAATGAAGAAACTTACCATCGCTTACAGAGGCATTTTTCCCGCACGTTGAGCCACTCGTGTTTCTGTTGTACATTGCCTCCGTTTAGAACGCGCGCTGTGATAGGATTTTCAAACTCTGCCATCCTCCGTCGCTGGCAGGATCGAATGCAGTGGTGCTGAGTCTGACACTTGAATCGGAATTAAAAGGACACCGGATAAGATTTCCGTCTGGCTATCCAGCTTTGTTTTCGTTATTTTCCGTAACCTGTGTACGGCAAATGGCAGAATGGTTCCCTTGACCAGGGGACGGTTCATTTCCTCTACAAGTACAAGCTTTTGCTGTCTCTAATAACCTCGTCGTCGAGGGGACGTTAAACTCTTTCCGACGATTAAACCGCAGCTAATTATATTACGCTCTACGCCTACCGAAACATGTTAGTGCTGCGTAGTCAGAAGCATGGAAAATGTTAAATTAGTTGTTAGAACACCAAACCTTCGTGTTCGGCGTAAATATCACTTTACATGCATTCTTGTGTAAAGTTCACGCTCGCTGTGCTCATGTGTAACTGTTTAAAGTGCTAGGGAGCCACTGCAGGACAATAACAGAAGTAATGGTGTTAATAATAATTACTACTACTACTAGTTCGCGTGCTTAAATGCTCTAGTGCAAATTTTTCAACAGACGCCACTTCGGCTGTTGCCATGTCCCTGACCTAAGCTAGTTACCCAACAGTAGAAAGCGAGCTGAAAACATTCTGTTAGTAGAAAGCGAGCTTACAACGTGGAATCCGAACAGTGTAGTTTCTGGCGACTCCTCACATCGTTGAAAGACGAAGTTCAGCTTAAAACGCAGCTGAAAAATCCTTGGTCCAACGGAGATTTGATCTCGCGACCTCTCGGTTTGCAGGCACGCGCCTTACTGTTACACCACCGGGTCAGTCAGGTTAAGCATTATAATGTGCGAGGGCGTGCTGTAAAGTAATTGTCCCCGAATCCACGTGAAAAACCTTGAAGCATTTTAAATAAAACAAAGGTTAATAATATTCAACAGCTTTATTATTTATGTAAACATTATTTCTCAACGCTGTCACCGTGGCTATGAACACCTTTCTCCTAGCGAGACCGGTTTGACTTTGTTGGCGAAGCGACAGCCTCATCTTCGCTTCATCACTATCAAAATTATGTCATCGAAGGCGTTCTTTAAGTTGTGGAGGCAGATGAAAAGCAGATAGGGCTAATTCAGGACTTAACCTATGATGATCGCTGTTAGTGAACCCAAGGCGTCGGATTGTTTCTGATGTCACAGCGCTCGTGTGTGATCTGGCATTGTCCTGCTGATGAAGAGGGTCTTCCATGTGTGGACGAACACCTCGAATTCGAAACTGGCATACTGCTTTTCACACAACGACATAGTTACTTTATATAAAATATAAATGTCGTGTGACTAAGGCCTCCCGTCGGGTAGACCGTTCGCCGGGTGCAAGTCTTTCGATTTGACGCCACTTCGGCGACTTGCGCGTCGATGGGGATGAAATGATGGTGATTAGGACAACACAACACCCAGTCCCTGAGCGGAGAAAATCTCCGACCCAGCCGGGAATCGAACCTGGGCCCTTAGGATTGACATTATGTCGCACTGATCACTTTTTCCGCTCGATGTTGTTCGTTGCATTTGTTCGGTGCTGATGTCCCATGACACCAGTACAAGTTCAGTATTGAGCCGTTGACTCAGTTTATTACAGAGGGCAGATAACCCTCGGACCGAACACGCTGAGCTACCGTGCTGGCGTGATGGTAACACAAACACCCTGTCTCCGGGCAGATAACATCCCCAGCCCGGCCGGGAATCGAACCCGGGACCCCGTCATCCAGAGGTAGCTACGCTAGCCACTAGACCACGAGACGTTCGGAGCCCTCTAGTGGCAGAGGGCTGGAAATACTTACATATAAAAAATAAATGTATAGAACGTTCATAATGTTTCATTTAAATAAGCTGTCATTTTACATTAAATATTTGGAGACATCGCTTTTCAGCACGCCCTCGTATTTCGCTACGGGTGTATTAGTGAATTGTGTGTCTTAATTCACTAGTTCGTTCTTGCAACCGACTGCTGCTCGTACCAAATAGTTAAAGCTTACTGAATCGTCGTTGTTCGGCATCAGATTATGAAAGGTTTAACAAGAAATACGTTCATGTATGGCATTCAGAAGAATATCGAAATAGGTAACAGCTGGTTTCTAGGAAACTGAAGGACGGCCACCAGAATACAGTATCCATATAGTAAATGGACAAATTCTAAACTACACGGGTTGTAGATTTGCCTTACGTCGACAAATTTCTTAGAAGCAAAAATAAGCAGTTAACGTTCCTACACGTAGCCTTCAATAAGTGATGACGCTGCCTCTCCTGCCTGTCTGCATTGAGAAAGGTTTCAACGGGAGAGTAGATATGCTGCTGATAAAACAGATTACGAGAGTGCTTGGTACAAGGCCCAAAGATTACTGTAGAAGCACAAGCTCAACCACGCACGACTAGTTTTAGAAATCACGTGCTTACCACGAACACCAGCGTTACCCGTAATGGAGCAACGTGTACGGCATTGTTGCGACGTGGTATCCCCGAACTCATAGAGCCAGCATATGCCAGATAAATCTACGGCGATGTCGGACTGGAAAAAAGAAAGGAAACGTGTAAGCAACACCCTGAAAACCTCGTATGACCAGAAAAACACACATTTATCAGCCATGTGTAGAAACGTGTGGAAGAATAACACAGCACAGCAGCAGTGCGAGACAAACACTCGATGACAACGATTTTATGTTAATTGGGTTCTTCCGTCACAGCTTCGTGGAAGAACATACTTATCAGTGACCAGTCCGAGACTGTGAATGTTTTACAGTATTGTTAGATGTGTGTTGTATTTAACAGCTAATATACTGTAGTCTACTAACGGAAACTGCCTGGCCCAACGAAGGAAATCACTCGCCTTGATAAAGCCAGACACCTTTTTATTTTTCAAATATTCCAGTAGCACTGCACAACTGCTGTCTGCTATAGTGAAGTGTAAAAGATAATGTTAAAGTAACACTGAAAATAAAATGTTTATTAAAATATCCGTGGATTTTATTACGGATTTTCTGGAGGTGGCCCATCGATAGAGCAACCTTCTCCTGCTTAAAATATTCCTCAATCTAAGGTATCATGTCTGTCTGTGAAATTGTGTAAAACAGGACTCAGGGGAATAAGACCCAAAAAATGGTCATCAGTCGTACTTTCCCGATGTATAATTTTATTAGGGTGTAGGAGAAAATTGTAACTTCTTGCAAGACTGAAATTATTCAGAGATTTTGTTACATTCGCGCAGTGACGCACAGTACCAGGACGCTTCCAGCACAAGAATGTGTTGTGGCGAATTGAGTTCCCTCACTTATACGTGTTTGTGAAGACCATATGTTACTTTGACAATCGTAAAAATGCGAAGCATTTGATATAGTGTAACAGCTTGTTTGTCAGGCCGCGTAACAGTTTTAGTAGCTGGAAATGGCAACAGAAATTCTATAAATATATTAAGTGCTGTTACTCTTCGTGGCAATAGTAGAATACTACTTGCTGAAAGCATGGCAAGTTTATTGTTGTCACTGTTAAATTTGAGCAAGAGATTTCATCTGTGGTTAAGAAAAAAAGGGTAACCCTTTCTTTAAATCTGCATAATATTGTTCATATATACAAATAACGGCTAATGGACAACGAAATACGATCGTGTAAATACATATTTGTCATTTACTACGTGGATGTTAAACATACATTTATGACCCTTGTTGTAGATGAAACCATGCAGTCATTCGTAGCATATTAACTTGCATTACGAAGAAATATATTTACAGTTAAGAAATCTAAGGAACTTAATAAGCTACCATACATGACGCAGTTACAGTAGAAAGGATCGCGCGCGCGCGCGCGCGCGCGCGCGCGCGCACACACACACACACACACACACACACACACACACACACACACACGCCTCATTGTATTTAACTTGGCGTAAAAAATTTTTTTGAACCGACGACAACCGGCCAACAACAGGCCAATTGGCAGGTGCAACATCCAAAAAGTGAATCACCTTAAAAATAACTGCCACAGGCCGCAATAGAGAGACGCTGCAAAAAGTCATACGGTTTTCCCATTGTGCGAGGGTGTGTCAAATGGCGTTGCTGGAGTGTGACGTGAAGGAAATCCCAACTTCGATCCTGTGGCAGCACTTGACCGCTCCCTCCCTGTTTTGTCGCTCCCGCAGAGACACGCGCTGCGTGTCATGTTATCGACTTTGGTCGCTGCGTCAAACATCAGTCGATAATTGCTATCGCAGTGTTGGGTGGCTACTATTGCACCCTTGGTAATTGTCACGTTTCGGGCTTCCTGGTTGTCCACCTCCCCTCCCTCCCTCCCGAAACGGAACACACAGCCACTGTTCAGCTTACTAACGACGACGTCCCCCGGCCGCGTCAAGAGCTTATAGTCTGAAGATAACGTAACTATCGAAACTGATAGTAGTTGTATAACTTGCTTCCGCTTTTGACTGAAATGAAAAGTGCTATGTAATTACCGATAATCACCGCCTGGTGGCTAATTGATCTTCTGCAAATCTCACCATCTTGCATAACAACTGCATTCTGTATCTTTTTGGACTTGGTTCTTGTATTCAAGCCTTGGACTCCCACAAATTTCGCCCAACACAGTTCCCTGTAGTACCAAATTAGTTGTCGCTATTGTTTTCTTCTTCCTGCTGCCCTGACGTTCCCTTTTCCTGTTTGCCCGTATTCCCTTCTATAATATAATAAAATAATGGAATAGATAATGATAAAATGTTGAAATGCGTGGCTTTTTAAAAATGTATTGAATTAATGAGATTAATTTTTCGGCATGAATGACAAGCACAATAAGCAAAGCTATGCCTGGAAATAAGTTCGTATTAGTTCATATTATTTTGCAGGGCGAAGTAATTTCTTTCTACACTGTAGATTTGTGCTTAACATTCTTTATAATGCTACGTTTGGTCGCCGTGTTCGCGTTTGAAGTCTTGACCGTGTTCCCATTAAGCTTATCGGATCCTCGTACTTTTGCAAAGTACACAGGTGGGCTTCAGTTCTTGTAATTATTGTGCTATTTGAAATAACAACTCTCACGACCTTTCTGTTAATAAAACAATACTGTATTTTTCTAAACGGTGCACATATGAAATACATACTCCTCACTTATTCATAGCGACCCCAAAATGGCGGTCTACAATTACTCGCTAAAATGGCGTACTTCTCACTCGTTCACTAGCTGAGCGCGAATCCTTCCTTCCTCCTAATCGTACCAGAAAAAAACTGTTTTTAACAACTGAAAGTCAAAAAGTACATGACGGTAGGCATAGGCTCTATGATGGGCTACCGCTTCATTTTCTCTCTTTGCCTTTAAAGAAGACGAAAACATAAAGGAAATGCAAAACGTTTATCACACTTCCCCTAGACTTCAGTGTCGTTTGTGTTGTTCCTGCGCATGAGTCTACGCTGTTCGGTCCCCAGCCCCAATCAAACAACCAACCAACAAACAAACCAGGTTAGCTCTCCCTCCATGCTTGATGAGATATCGACCATCTTTTACTTCAGTCAAACTGAACCACAAAGCTCTTCCTCTTCATTCAGTGCTTCTTCCCTCACGTGATGTACCAATGCAATCTACAGTATTGTGCTGTAACATCAACGTATATTTAAAATTGCACCAATCAAACAATTAACGATGAGGTCAGGTATTAGGTTGATCAGAGTTTGTATCAGGGGCAATCAAATGAAAATGAGGCAGATGGGAAAAGTAAGTAGACATTTTGCCAAGGTCGTTTCGAGTACGCTGGAGAAGTTTCACTGGGAAGCCTTTATACACACTGCATGCAGTCCCACTCTCTCCATGTGACTTCCTTACTTTTGCAGCCCTGAAGAAAGACATCCGCAGCAGTCTGCGTCGGACGAAGAGTGCAGTCCTGGGTGTGATCATGGTTCCACAGTCAACTGCAAACATTTTTACATGAAGGTATTGACAGCCTAGTATCACCGTAGGAGTTGCCGTGTTTACTTTCGGAACAGTAAACAGATAACTTCCATTTGTTCGATTTCTCTCACTTTCGTTTGAATGCCCTTCCAACTTTGCGCAGTTGAGGACGACCGGATGGATAGGAAAAGAAACAGAAAATAAAAATGGCCGGAAGTGCTTTGGATAACCTATGTAAGGTTTTCAAAACTAAACTGCTGAAGTGCCTGAAAGGGAAAATCTGCTGTCAGCTTAAATTACTAGTTCTGACTTATGAGTAAGGCAGTGAGTTGTGTACTCCGAAAGCGAACAGTTTTAAAAACTAAGTGTTACTCAGCGAATAACACACAAAATAGCCTGGCGCATGAGCAGCATACGAACAAAAAAATTCTTTGCTGCGGTCCTAGAGACGAGAAAATACTGATAGGACGTTGAGCGGAACTAACGACCGTGATACTTGGAAAGGTGTCGAGGAAGCCTTTATCCGGAAATATATTTGGATAGCTGTACGATAAACGCTCGTCCATGCTTATTTGTGAATGTTTTGTTTTTAACCAAAAATGTAATACGTTTTGCTGTTATCGCCTGTAAAGATGGCCTTCGATGAAGGCATATGGTTCCTCCCCATGGGTTGCTGTGAGCAGCGTATGCGACTGTTAGCCTTAGAAACGCGCACCGGCGTTCAGAATTGCAACTGAGGATTTGACGGAATGGTGCCAAACCTCCTGGCCCTCTGGAGGGTATAGTTCGTGTCTTTCTCAGTCTGAACATGTACCAGGGGCTGCAGCAAAATTCACGAAGACCGAACTTAGTAAGAATCCAGTCTCTTCGTTGGGCTGAATTCTTCGAAGTCTAAATACCGATGCAGTTCGACACCTTAGGCATCAGTCATTCAAGAACCCTTCAGAATGAAAGAATGATACGTAGTGGAGTCCAAAGGAGCAGGATAAGGCAAATTCAGTCCTCTGCTGCGTGACGGGAGAAAAATAACTTCACGTAGGTGGACCAACTGTAGAGTGTCTCCCGTACGTTTCCCCGGAACACGTAACTCCTGAAACAGCTGTAAATTTTTGCAGACAAATGTGCTGCAATCTTTGTTGTATGGTTATGGGCAGATATCGGTTCTGTTTTCGAGTGAATACTGTTGCTAAGACTCGTTCTGGCGTATAACGGACTTTCCCTTTGTCACTTCTGGGCTCATGTAACGCTGTTGCGATGCAGTCCATGCCTTAGTGCTTAAACACTTTTGAGGACTGCATTCTACAAGGGAGAATGGTATCTTTATGGTGTTACTGTGTAAAGGTGTTACCTGTTGACAAGGAAAATAGAAATCACTCGAGGGTGACGAATCTGAACGTTGATTCACACTTAATCTTCTCAATCATTTCTCAGTCTATTTCAAATGATGCAGTTCATGTAAACCGTCGCCAGGGCGATGCATCACGTCAAGAATTCTAAAAATGAAGGTTTGGACATAGATGGGACGATGGCGTTACACGAAAGGGCGTATCCCGATGGTATGTTCGGGCAGCTGTCCCCGTTTCCCCCTCCTGCTCATACCCCGAATAGGAGAGGGAAAGAGAGAGAGAGAGAGAGAGAGAGAGAGAGAGAGAGAGAGGATGGGGGGCGGGGCGGCATAGCGGGCTACAGTGGCGCGCAAGTATGTACCTTACCCATTCAAACTTATTGGCGTTTTATTCTAGCCCAAACTACCTGGTTGCTTTCAACCTCTTTACTTGGGATGTCTTCCTGCCATAAGAGTAGGAGTGGACCCAAAACTGGACCCTGTGGGACTTCCTTCGTGATATTTTCTGCATCTTCAACATTGTTCTAATTATTCAGCATAACTTTCAGCATCCTGTTTAAGTATTATTGAAATTAGTTACATGTAAAGGTATCAGTTCCATAAACAACAATGTACATTTAATGTGTTCCGGAAACCATTCGGAATAGGACATACGTTAATATTACGTTTGTTTTTTCTTCTGGGGAGCTATCATATCATACCCTTGTATGTTGACTAGTCCTTCGACACCCTGCATGTGAATGGCGCCCTGCCATTTGATGAGAGTAATTTGGTACTTTTCACAGTAAGGTCACATCACTTTTATGTGCATTTTCTCTTTCCTCCATAATGCTGTAATTTCAGAAACTAGCGCAGAAGTGTACTCAGATTAACAAACTGCTCTCCCGCTCGTGACTGAGTGGTGTGTGACGTAACAGGATCTTCAGGAGTGTCCTGTGAGTGAGGTGGGAGAGTACGGGGTGGCGGCGTTCGCCCGGGTCAGGTCAGGCGGCATGCAGGCTGGCTGTGGCGGTGTCCGGGACCACGTGTTGCGGCGCCGCGCCGCCAGACGCCGGATCAATAGCGCCGCTCGCCACACGTGACGCCCACCCGCCGCGCCGCGCCGCGCAAGTACTGCAACATTGTTCCCTGGCACGCCGAATCCGCTCCGTGCTCCACAATGCTAGCATGTAAAATAGCATCACTACTGTACCATAAGCTGGTGTAGCATTGTACTTTCGTTGCTTCAAGAAATCTTCACACTTACCATGATACTCCATACTCTGCAAACCACTGTCAGTATTTCTTCCCAATCTATTCACGTATCGAGCGCGGGGTGAATGACTGCTTAAATGAGTACTCGCGCTGCAATTAGTCAGAATGAAACCTCTAGGGGGGAAAAGCTCTATGGAGTTCCGTGGTGACTCACGTCTGGCTAGCTCAGTCCGGTAACCCGCGAAAGGGAAAGTTAGGCGTTTGAGGCTCGGTCCGGCACACAGTTCTAATCTCCCAGGAAGTTTCTTATGTAATCTTGTCCTCGCCATCGCTGTGGGGCGGTATGTAGGGAGGCTCGGTATAATTCCTAGACTCCGCGCTCAATACCAGTTTTTCAAATTTTATAAGTAGGCGCTAGAGAGTAGTTAGCGCCTGTGTTCAAACATCTGCCGTTTCAGGATTATCAGTATCTCCGCTCTTCCATCGACCAGATCTTTGACGTTTCGTGTCGCCTGTCCTTGTAGACGTTCAATATCGTCCGTTAGTCGTGTTTCATATGCGTCCCACACGCTTCAGCAAAGCATCTGTCACCTAATTATTTCGTAGGCAAGCTTATGCAGACTGATTGCATTTCCCTAGTATTCCGTCAGTGAACCAAAGATTGGTACCTGCTTTACCTGCGACAGAGTGTATGTGATCATTCCGTTTCATACCTGTGTAAATTCATACGCTCAGATATTTATTACAATTGACAGATTCTAAGTATGATTGATAGTCATAGGATGCTGTGATATTGTCTTTTTCGAGGTAAAGATTTAAAGCAGGTTTCTACTCATTGCAGCGCTTTCTAATCTTAGCATGCTCTATCTGGATTTTTTAGCAGGTTGTTACAGAAAGAGTGGGGTTAGGTGGCTCGGCGCTAAAGTGTCCCACCGGGTCCTAGGATTACCTCTCGCTCACCCTTTATTTAATTTCTGCAGTGTATGTTAATGGGAAAAATGTCAAGTTACCTTGCCGTTCGGAGTACACATTAAAATGTAGGCCACCCTAACATTAAAATGTAGGCCACCCTATAGTAATTTTTTTTTTTTGGGGGGGGGGGGGGGGATCAGTCAGTTCGGATGTCGGAGGAAGGCAACGGCACTCTACGTCCAATAGGACCGTGTCTAATAAAGCACTGTGATATCAAAGCCAAACTTTGAGGTGATGATTGCTTTCTTCGTTACAGATAACTCAGTCTTTTGCAGAAAATCACACACTATTATAAATATTTTCTACCAGGTCATGAATATACAACAGGAGTAGCCAGTCTACGTAGTTAAGTGTTCTTGCCAACTAGTCAACGTTATTCACCCGCAGTATGGGCTTTAGCGATCATAATAAATTTAGAAAGCAGTTGAATCTAAAACAGTCGCTTATTTCAAATGTCTTACAAATATTCCTGAAGTGTACCCCAAGTTCACGTGGAAACTGAATTTATGTAAAATGTCAGACTTTGCTGAGGAAATAAAAGAATTATCCACTCGATGACGCTGAACGTTTCATTTTTACTTCTGGAAGATCTGTTTGCTGTAACTGTTCTAGGAGTCACTTGCTGCGTTTCACCGCCAGTAATTGACTAGAGATCCCGCCAGTACTTCACAATCGCTAAATATGTGTTGGACTTGCATATACGTCCTAAATTCCTTAATTTCCCTTTCTCTTTGCCCATCTTTCCATCTCTGTACGTCACCTGCTTTCTCCATCTCTCGGTGCATAACCCCCCCTCCCCCCCCCCCCCTCCGTGTCCATCTCCTCTTGCTCCCTCTGTTTCCGTCTGAATGTTCAGTAGCTCCTACATCTGACCCTCCATCTCTCTGTGTACAACATCGTCCTCCCTCTGTCTGTCCATCTCCTCATCCCGTCTGTCCAATCTTGTCGGAATGTTTAGTAGAGTATCATGTAAAAAAATTTGCAGCAAATCATTCAAAAACTTACCGAGATTTGGGGTAGCTACGCTTCCCATATTATATATGTGTATGTTACATGTATTACAAAATTATGTAACATGCGTTTGCCCGACCGTTTAATAGTGTCATGTAAAAATTTGTAGAAAATCAGTCAAGAACTGAGATTTCCGCTAAAATTTCCCCTTTATATATAATTTTCTTAACAAAAATCAGTTACTGATTTTTTGTTATGAAAACATGACAGAACTGTAAAAATCTCAACGCAAAAATTTCTATATCAAAAATACCATTACCATTCACGATTAGGAACATAACGAAAAAGGAATCGACTAAAACGGCCGACCCGTTCTCAAATGAAGATCATTCACAATTGATCTTAATTTTTGACTTCGACGGAGGATTGTACAAAAATTTTCTTTCGTACAATTCTTATAATGATAATAACGAACACAAAATCAACCAAATAGGTCAAGCCCTTCTTAGGTTATGATCCTTTATACATGTGGCAATTGATTGTTTATATAGATTCTACAGCTCTAAAGCTGGAGTAACTAGAACTGCTGGTGGCCGGAGGCCTAACACGATAAACAAAGCGGTTATTCGACTACTGAATTATGACTGAAGGTTCCCTAAGTAAAATGCCCACATCAAAAGTATGTGCCGCTATACCGATATTAATTTTTTGTGCTACTTAATTGTGCGAATCACTGTACACAACAATGAAATTCATTAAATCTAAATATCTGAACAAAATGTTGAACAATTTATTGTGGGAGAAACGCACACCAGTTATATCAGCCAGATTTTAAACAGTCTACAGCAATTATGAACTCACGAAAAGGTACACCACAAAAGTATGAGTAGCTTCTTATTTCTTGCTGTCAAATGTTGTGTTGTGCAATATTATTGATTTTAAAATGAAACTTTTGTTAATGAAATAAAAATGTTTCTTCATTGATGTTAACTATTGGTTTGTACGCGTTGACTCTCTTGGGTTATTAATGAGCCATGATACATAACAAGAACAATAATTCTTGGGGCTTCAGTGCTCAAACAGCTCATTACCTCCTCAGTTTGCGGGTGACACTTTCCTGTCATCCTTCCAATCGGTTTTCTTACAGCGAGGTGTTTTTGATTCACACTAATGAACATACTAGTGAAGTCAACAGCTTCCTATTGCATCTCGAAGATGTACTTTGATGCAAGCTTCTCGCATATTTTTCGTATTCAGTCTTCGTGGCTTTCTATTACATGGTTCGCACTGGCTGCAGATTTCTCGTAACGTAAAGGTATTTTTAACATCTCACTCACACATTGGTATCTACTGCTTATTCAGCGGTTGCGGTGAAAATCGATGAAAAGGTTATCTCCTGCTCCTGCCACCACATAGCCGCTGTTTCCATTTCGTTCGTCAAATCGCTTAAGTCACGGAAGCCATCTCATTACTTACAGCTGGATGTGGACTGGATATATCTAAAATGAGAGTGAGGTCATCGCTAAGTGGGAGTCGCGAGGGCGAGCATTTGTGCTTGAAGAAAACATTGTGAAAGAACTGCAAATATTTTTGATCGATGCGAACATGCTAATCTGGACGTTCTATCTTCGAAAGTGCAACTGCTTAGAGATTTATGGGAAGGGCCTATTGTCAAAGTATCGTTCGAACTCTTCCTCAATGACTTAAAACGTTTGGGCCATAGTTGGTGCTGTTGGGCAGAGTTTTCTGCCTAGTTTCTTATCCTGTTGCGGGAACGGTTACCACAACCTGTGAAGAGTTATTCTGCTGCTGGAGACGCAGTGCTGATCAGAAAATTATGTTTAAGGCCAGAGTCATTGACCTCACACATTTTCACAAAGACATTTTCTTTATAGTTTTACAAATGAGTTTGTATGTTTCTTGCGGAGGCAAGATGAGAAATTTTATATCGAACTGCAGATGTTGCGAATTTGCATTTAGAGACAACTTATTTTATTCCTTCGGATAAGGACCTGGTGAAACACAGTACGTTTTCTCACGCAGCCTGGTCAGCTTGCGCCTCGAGTTTCTATTGTAAGAGTCGATCAGAAAGCGCAGTCCAGAATCTGTATGCCAATCAGGCAAACTCGCCGTGAGCATTGAGGCCAATATCCCACCGACGCACTATGATGAAGATACTCGTATGGTAAACCAGTGTCCTGCTGCATGAAGTAGTCCGTAACCGCCTGCTGGTCATCCTTGTCTGCCAGGAATCTTCGACGTCTCAAGGCCGTTTGTAAGGGCCGGAAGGCGTGATAATCACATGGGGAGAGTTCAGGATACAGGGCGGATGCTCGAAGGTCTACCAAAATGGATGAATCTGGCCTCTCATGTCGACAGGCGTCTTGTGTCGAATCGCGACCAGCACTGATCCTGGCGCACCATTCCACAACGGCGGTTTTCGATAGGTGTGCTACTCCATATACATTCATTCTCTGATAGGTGTCTACCGGTGTTTGTACTTCGGCAGCCAGGAAAAGAATAACGGTACATTGTTCCGTGTGGGCACATTTAGCAATAAAATCACCATAGTTCGTTTCCGCATTTACCGCACGCACGTCAGCAATACACAATTGTCACACTAATCTCGAAGATTTTGATCGCCCCTTACAACTTTTATCATCTTTCATATGACTCTAGCTTTTAGAATCGTAGTTACTGGAGTTACAGTTGATTATAGTCTGACAACCAAGGTGCGACTCGGCATTTTTTCACGATAAGAAAGATGCCACAGGTGAAAAACATGATACACGACAGACGAAATACCTTGTAGTCACCTGGCATAGAATTCGCAGAGTTGGTCTGTAGTGTGGCACTAAACATGTCTTATTGGCGTCTTTCTTCCTTTCTTTCTTCATTTCTTTCTTTCTTTCTTTCTCTTTGTCGTATTCCTTAGCAGTTCTGTGCGGATTGCGCACCGACATGTCTCAAATTTCATCGATAAGACCTTTTCGTTTATTTCATTACGGTATTGGTCAGTCTCCTGACCGAACACGTTGACTACTATCCCGGCACCGCTGAGCCTTAGAGACAAACAGCTGTAAAAATATTTTTACGCAAATAGAGTATCCTGCATGTATTCGGATTTCTGGAGTCTCGCGCTATCCTGGCGAAAATAGATGGCATGACTTGAACAAGGCAACCAGCCCTAAGTACTGCATAAAATTTTATTCACCTTTAACCATTACCATTTCGGAATGTTTAAATACCCGTCAGCAGAGGTGGCCGTGCGGTTCTAGGCGCTACAGTCTGGAACCGAGCGACCGCTACGGTCGCAGGTTCGAATCCTTCCTCGGGCATGGATGTGTGTGATGTCCCTAGATTAGTTAGGTTTAATTAGTTCTAAGTTCTAGGCGACTGATGACCTCAGAAGTTAAGTCGCATAGTGCTCAGAGGCATTTGAACCATTTTGAACCATCAGCAGATGACTCTCACAAGCCTTCATGCTGCGGGCTCACTTCGTGGTCGTAAATTTCCAGGTGTTCTCAAATAAATAAATAAGTTCATTTAGAATTCAATAAACAGACGAAGATTTTTGAGGAATCGTATAGGAATTCAAATTGTTAAGTATATATATGCCATATTTGTACATTAATCAACTTTAAGATCATTTCCCTCAAATTAAATGGCCTTCAGAGATGTTACTGAATTTTAAACCCCTTTTTAAAATCTTAGAGCACCAATCAATTAAAGATCACGAAACGAGACAGCAGCATGAAGGCTTGTGAGAGCCATATGATTAGCGGTTTCTTAAAACGGGAAGCAGGTAATGGTTGAGTGTGAATAAATTTTTTACGCAATACTTGCAGCTGGTTGCTGTACTATCTACAATATTTGTAATTCCTGGAGCTTTTTGTCATAAATGCTTTATTTTTCACATAACGAGAAATTGCGTTTATTTTAGCAGACTTTTTCCTGCTGCAGTGTTGTTCATGGCTTAATCGGATTTTTTTTCGTGTGGTTGGGTAGTATCTTAACTCGTTAATGGACTAATTACTTTCGCATTTGTCATTGTAACGGTGAAATCCCGCCATTAGTCAGGCGCAAGCAGTCAATTCATTAGTGACACATTGAAGAACGTCATTGATTACCTACTACTTAGTTTTGTACCACACACCTATAGACAGTTTTTATAAAGTCACGTACTGTTTTCAACTTGATCGCTTTGTTATGGACTATAAACAGCAGGAACATACAGACATTTCCTTACACAAATTTAGTTCATTTCACTGTGATGCTCCTGTAAATGTAAAAGTCCCACCGTTCCTGAGTAGCTAGAAACACACTTTCTAACATAGCTGGTTTTGTTTGTTACATACCTGAAAAACTGCCGTTTTTAAGTCGTTGAAGACTCAAGATATTCGCTTTATGTAGCTTGGACATCTTAAATTAATAGATAGAAAAAGTCATGAGGGGTCAAATCGGGCGAATGGGAGCCCAAAGTTTTGGCGATGCACCGCCAATTCATCTCCCAGGAAAAATGGCATTCAGGTAGTCTCGGACGCAGTCGGTCAGCAACAAACAGTGTTCTTTCTTCTACTGTGTACTGCCTTCCATATAACCTGAAAAAAAGTTCAACGTTAAGGCAGAAATGATAAGGGACGAAACAAACAGCTTCTATTACTCCATAAGTAATTCAGCTAAAGATGCGTATAGGTTACTGAATTCGAAACGAATGACAGTTCGGCATTCATGAGTAAGTGGATATGATGTAAAAGTTTCAACACCCCTCCCATCTCGAATGTGTCATTGTCGCATACTCGCTAAATTTGTCCGTTGTTGAATCATCGAAAAAGCAACATAAAAATATCAACCACATTTTTTTCCATACTAATTGATAAGTGGTATATGAATTACTTTTTGGCTACTAAAGCAGTACTGCAACGCTTTCTTTCAAATAATTAATCGTCGAGGCATCCAGTCCGCGCTGTAGTCGTAAGTGACGTCGGACGTATTGTGGCCAAGTTGCCAGCTGATCTCTAAGGTCGACGTCTGGTGAACGATGTCGTTGCCGGCCGTAAATCAGAGGAGACCCGTTGCGAATAACTGAGAAGACGCATGAGTCATTTGGCAGGCACGTCAATAGATAGCCTCGTTTCTGCGTTGTTGCTAATCTCACCAGATTGTGATCGACTCAGTAACTTATCGATAGCGCGCTGTTTGCCCACCTCAAGTTCACAGATGTGTATGATGCGATAACGCGGATCAGTCACCCTGTTATCGACAGCTGATATTGCCAACAAAGCGCTACTGTAGAGGATTCCCGATCTCGGAAGGACAGGGAGCACTTTTATCCTGTACAAATGGAGTCTTCGTTGCAGTTTCACTTGGATAATACATGCCGTCTGCAGGCAAAATTGAACTAGGTTAACAGCGTAAGGCAAATTCCACGATGGTTGCTTCGAAAAGGGTATGTCCGATGCTTCCTCATCCGAGCTTGTCGCTGTCTTCTACTGTCTTCGACATGATGTTAAACATTACTATGCACTCCTTGCCTGAGGAACCACCTGTAATGATTTCTGAGAGCAGAAAACCTAAGTCTGAAAGGCTCGAGGGAATTTCATGGTCATTCTACAAATACACCATCTCATTACCATTGACAAGAGTTACTGTGCGTGTTTTACAAGGAGTTGCAATAGTTTCAATAAAGGTAGATTGGATGTGAAAATTATTTACTCAAAAATATACTCTGTTCCTGTTACATTCGTGGTACGCTGCTCCGTCGTGAGACGGGAAATAAAAGCCCTGTGTAAAATTCCTTTTAGAGTAGCGAAAATGAATATATCAAAGAACTGTGCCAACCACTGTGTGCTGTGTCCACAAGCGTTGCGACATGCTGTAAACTAGGTTCACGGCAGCTCGATTCACAGGCTGTTTAACTATTGGTGTTAAAGCCTTCTAGGCACTGCAAAGCGACGCCGTAGATCAAGTTTTGGTAACGAACTCGTGAATGGAAGCATAGCGTTTGAATGTAAAATAAGTTGCTGCTAAACGGTACGCACTCAAACTGAAAGAGCGCCGTCGTCAGTACCTGTTTGTAATATTATAACATACCATATTCGTCCTACGTACAACTACAACGGGTGCGTGAAACTGGTACGATCAAAGTCGTAGTGTTGACTGGTGCTCCACGAGCGCGCCAGCTTTCGGCTTCGAAAAGACGTGTCTGGTCAAGCAGGTCAGAACCAGACGGCGGATACTCGGAACATTGTCCATGCCATGGGCTCCCGTAGATCACGTAAGTCGGAGCTCGTTGTCTCCGCTGTGTGCGTATCGCGAAGCGGGATATTTGAAAGAGCTCCCTTCTTCAGATCCATTTTCCAGCAAACGGTACGGGTACGTAAGTTCCTTACCTAAGCTTTAACTACTAAATCCCTCTACATCCCTTAGAAGCCTTTAATAGGAATTTTGGGACGCGCTGTATAACTGAATGTATTTGGACGTAAAGCTGCAACTTTTGTTAAAGTAGGAACATTAATTAGTTCAATGACGGTTACGTAAAAACGAGCTAGAAGACGTCGACGACGGCCCCCAGTGACCATCCTACATGACTTCAGGCGATCACTAATATGGTTCATTTTAAAAAGGCAGTTGTTTACTTCGTCCCCCTGTCCAATCGTAATATGTTCAAACTGTAACTGCCTACTAGATGATGGGGGCGTTAAACTTTATTAATCTTCTGGTAGACCGGCAAGTTACACTGGACGAAACATGGTTCAATTATAAATCCAAATGTTGAGAAACGATCTACATTTACGGACTCCGGTCTGGTCACGATGGCAATAACATAGTTGAGTTCTTGCAAGCGCATTTACATTACATGACAGTTGAGTGTGCTTCAGTATATTTCAGCTTCAGGCCACAAAGACACTTGATACAGTAATAAACGATGAAAACAGATTACGTACGGTCTCTGTTCTTCGCTTAGGTAATATGCTTGATCTTATGTATTAATAGAGTTAGTATTATTATATTCGACTTACGGTGTACGATATATACATTTACAGTCTTACTGAGTTACTGTCGTTCATTACACCCGTCTTCAGTTGCCTGATAAAAATATACAGACTCCGTATGAAGGATGACAGATCCGTATCTCGTCGTATTCCATCAAAAATACACCGGGAGTGTATTCGGCTACAAAAGTTTCCATAATCATGTGATTTAAATGAAGAATGAACGTATTACGTAGCACAAAATGGATGTGATGTGAGAGAACAAAGGGCTGTTATTATTATTATTATTATTATTATTATTATTATTATTATTATTATTATTATTATTCAGAGAGAAACGTGTCTGTTATTGAGTCCTTACTTGGTCATGAATACAACTAACTTTAAATCACAGATCGTGATCAGAAAACCACCATCTCCAGGGTCGTTTTTGCCTCTCTTCTGTTCCGGTATTCGTGTTTTAATAGTAAGTCTCGAAACATAGAGCTTGTTCACACTTTCGATTTTGTACACATATGTGATTGTGCACACTCACAGGATAAAGAAACCGTGATGTTCTCTGGTTGTTTACATGACTGTATTTTGTTTTTTAACACATTCGTTTCATAAAGTATTTGTAATAACCACAATATTCAGCGCTATAAACAAACAAACAAAAAACGCAAAATGTAACACTGAGCTAGTATAAGTAAGCACAGCATGAAGTAACATTGTCTGAATCAAAAGCGTAAAGACAGTCGAGACTGCCAGACCGGCAGCCAACAGTAAAACGAGGAACACTCTCCCGATACCATTAACATACATTATACATCAAATCTTTCTTTTGGTAAAGACCCACAGCATCGGTCACCTTGTCTGACTTGCTACTTTCCTTACAGTGGCAGTCGCATTCGCGCCGACGAAGTGAGGTGGTTTGCATCCAGCTTTTTCTCGCTAAGTCATTATTTTCAGGATTGTGGGAACTGTTAGTCCTTGGCAAATGTAACAGAAGAGAGCAGGTTTGTGGCAACGTTGACGGACCACCTTGTTGCTTAGAGTACATACGAGAAGGAAACGTCCACGATACAAGAGTATATCCTCACTCAACAGTGGCTTTCGTAGTGAGCGAAAAATACCAAACGCCGCCGTTTGCAGCTCGGCAAGTGATTATGTTCGAAGCAGTGGCTCCAATATTCTGCAGCCCACACGGCCGCCTCTTCTCCTGTCGCTTCTTTTAGAGCAAACGCTTTCAATGCGTAATCAAGAATAGAGTGCGTACTTTGTGTTTCGAGCCATTTATAAATAACGGACAAAGTTCTCCGGCGGGGACAGCAGTCGCTAGAGTACTCTCATTGGTCGCCTCTCTCTCTCTCTCTCTCTCTCTCTCTCTCTCTCTCTCTCTCTCTGTCTCTCTCTAGGTACAGTATAACAATTTAATTTTTGACTTCATGGACAGTGTCACTAAAATCAAGGCTGTGTAGTGGCGGGAATTTGTAGGAATCTTGGAGGCAGAAAATGTCGTTAGCCAGCGGTTGGATGCGTTATTCATATACCAAAACCTTTACGCGTTGTAGACTGGGTCGCTGATGTGTCCATAAGATGGCTGTGTTAAGATCAACGGAAACCATTGTGCTTCTAGAAAGGAACAGGCAATGCACCAACGCATTCAGCACTACGCTCGGCAACCATTGTTAGCTCTGTACACTATTTAGTTGATTATCTGGCTCACCGTCCACATTCCGTGCAGAAGCTCATTTAAACTTTCCCAATGCTGAACAAATATCGACTCGGGAGAGAACGACTTTGTACGTTTGTCACTTTGAAAGATCCGCCTCTGTATCTGAGAGGTCAGCGCGGCTGTCTGCCGTAAGGAGGATCCTGGTTCGATTCCCTGTACTACCAAGGATTTTTCTTTGGTGGGGGAACTGGAACTACTGTCACTACAGATGAAAATCCGATGTGTCAGGACACAGCCATAATTAGTGCATTATTTTGATTGGATAAACGATTGTCTGAGATGCTGAATTTGCTCGGGTTACCCAGCAGGCAGTGTGAGTAGTATGTTGGGGAAATTATTTGGTACATGCTAGTCTAACAAAATAAAATGAATCAGAGGTTGTGAGCTAAATAATATTGTGGTCTGTCTCCATTACGGGGCAGTTGGTCCTTTTGTTTTTTTAAAACTGTACGGTATATTTAGAGTGGCACCCTCTACGCTGGACTGTCTTCCTAAAGCTTTCTAAAGAACCTGGCAAAAGAGGCCGAACCTGCTATTATAACGCATGTATCATAGAGGATTAAAAAAAAGCATTGCTTAAAGCCGGGATCCACACACTTCCCCCTGATAATAGAAATTTGATCCCATGTGGTTCCTCTCTTCCCAAAAGCGAAAGAAACCAGCCCTAAACATGCTTCTAGTATCCCGAAATGACTGTACCTGCCAAACAGACGTTCGTTGACACTCTGAAACTATAGCTTGAACTGTGGTCATGTTGGCCTCTGAATCGAAAGATTCACATCTGGTGCTGGCTTGGAGGCAGGAATAATGCATCAGTATTTAAAGGAGACGGTGCCGTGCGCGAGCATTTATTTCGGGGCTCGACCGGTCGGTTGTTCCACGGAAACACGAGCCACGGCATCTCGTGACGGCTGTTCCTGCAATAGGCGCCCTTCCGCGAATTTTGAATCAATATTTCGTGTCGTGCAGGCACGGCGGCACGCTAAGCTGCGGTTGCTGTTGTGCCGCCTCAGGCGGGACCTGCCGGCGAGCGCTCGAGGCGCGGCGCGGCGCCTCTGAACGCCGGGCTGGTAAACAAAACAGGCAGCGGTGCCTCGGCCAGAGGCCCGACCACAAGGATGCTCACTCTATGCAGAAGCTTATTTGTTGAGCCAAACTGTGTCAGTTTTTCTTCGTATGTTGAGGGGTTACTATTGGAAAGCAGTTCAATCATAATTCATAGAAAGTAATCAGTACTCTAACATGGTACCTGAGCTGATTCCTTAGTGGAGAGGCGTGTATTAAGTGGCTGGATATCTCAACCCGTAAATGCATTGTCGGGCTGAGGCAGTGGTTCTTGTTTAAAATGGTGGTCCTTCACACAAAGTTAATAAATTTCGTAACACAACACCGTTACAGAGTGGAAGACCGATTCTGCTTAATTAACGCTAAGTTTTTCTATACAAACAACATGAAACGAGTGCGGGCTGCCTGAATGTTTTGAACGACCAGTTAACGGACCACAGTTTCTTTCAGAGATTTGCCTGATACGTCTAAAATAAGTATGTGGTCCTAGGGTTCATGCTTTTGTGCCATTTCGTGTGACTAGTTGTAAACCAGCTCAGTCAGCGAAGCCCAAGGAAAGGTCGAACGGGAAGAAAAATCGCGTAGTGGTTGGAGAGAGACCCATGAAAAACATTAAAATGCTCGCTGGTGGGATGTGAGAGTGCAGGTGGAGCAGGGTGCGTTTAAAGGTCACTTTTTTATTGAATGGCTCGAAAACCACGACTAGAAAGTGTCTCACGTTAGAAAATTAAAGTACATTACATTTCCGACAAGAGATGCTACTCAATTTTTTCCCCTCTGTGTCTTAATACTTTCCTCATTGAAGGAGACGGAAAAATCGCAGATTATTAAAAATACTATTTAATTCTGGGGAATTAGGTTTGTTAAATTAAATGGGTTAACAACAAATATTAAATTTATGTAATACATCTGAATGCATAACCGTACTAAGCGATAAATTGTTTTGGGGTGTGATAGGCAGGAGGAGGAGGACAGACACATTAGCGAAGGCGAGTCCCCGAGCTGTAGTCACAGATTCGTAGGTCTGTAAGCTGAAGAGTGAGAATGCGATTCCCCCACTATCTCCACCCTACTACGTCTTAAGAAGCAAGACGTGGTGCAAAGATTTCATATTCTTTCTTATTCCGCTTCAATTGACAGACACCAATTTTATACCATTAAAACGGTATTCTCAATAATTTGCAGTTCTTCCATCGCCTGCGACGCGGAAACCATGAGCCCTAGGTAATAAATGTGTAAGACCTTTTCTGTAAGAAGTTTATGTAATTTAATTTTGTACGGGGAAACATTGTCGCTAGAAGGCAAGGTTATTCGAGAAAATCGTGACAGTGAACCCCTCGCACCGCTTCCCAACCCTCACTTCCCAGCGGTCAGGATTTTATTTTTAGTATAGTGTTTATGGCCCTCTCCTCCTCCCTCCCCCCTCCCACCTACCTCTTTGCAAACATTTGTGACTACGCTAATTTTTTCCCTAATTTTGCTTCTTTGACTGTAGCAGAAGCGTAGTTGCGGAGTGCAGGTAGCCTGTGAGTCATATACAGGGAACGCTTAACGGTGGACGAGGACTCTCGAGCTGTAGGTATGTCATAACTTCTAGTTTTCAGGAATACGAGTCGCATTATTTGACAGTTTTTTATGTTGTTGCAGAAGCGCTAATCTTAGTGTTTGTGTACGCTTGCAGAAAATGTTATGTGCGACATAAACGAAAGTGGTAAGGCGTGTTTCTACATGTGAAAGATGTCTATTAAAATTCCGCGCCAGTTGCGTAGGATTGGCGGTAATAGCGCTACTATGATGATGCAAATCAGGTTTCCTTTAAGTACACGCTGTAACGATTGTGTGGATTAGTTACCTTTGAGATTGGACGTGGTGACTTAATCTTAGTCAAGAATGCCTTTTAATACGACAAAGACGACATTAACAACGCTTCAGTATGTTTGAACGAGGTCATGTAATAGTTAAGAGGCGGTGAATGTTCCTTGTCAAATACTGCACAAATTTTTGGCAGGAATGTAGTGTGTGAGAACTGAAAGCGGTGTTCACGGGAGTGTACAGTCGGAAGATGACAGGTCCGGGCGGCATCGTGGCACTACAGAGGGGGCAGACCATCGTATTCGTTGCATGGCTCTCGCGCATCGTACTGCATCTGCAGCAGCATCTGAGCAGCAGATGGCATCACAGTGGCACAACGAACTTCTTACAAATCGATTACTTAAGGAGAGATCGGGGCCAGACGGCCGCTAACCTGCAATCCACTAACAGTAAATCATCGCCATTTGCGATTACAGTGGTGCCAAGCGAGAGTTCATTGGAGGACAGGGTGTGGAGGTCCGTTGTGTTTTGTGATGAAAGCTGGTACCGCCTCAGTGCCGGTGATAGCCGTGTGTCGGTTAGGACGTAGCCAATTGAGGCCCTGCAACTATTCTGCCTGCGTGCTAGACACACTGGCGTAGACTTGGAGTTACGAGATTTTGTATGACAGCAGGAGCACTCGCGTGGTTATACCACGCACCCAGACTCCAAATTTCTACGTCAGTCTGGTGATTCCACCTGAACAGCATTCCAGGGTGTATTTCCAACAGTATAACGCTCGCCCACATACCGCCGCTATTAGCCAACATGCACTACAGTGTCGACATGCTGCCTTGGCTAACTGTGTCACCAGAGCTGTCTCTGATCGAGCACGTATGGATCATCAGACAGCCCCAGCATCATACACAAACAGCATTAACCATCCCTTTAACGGCCAACCAACGACTTGCTTTCCCCTCTTCTGTCTGTCGTTCCTGCTCTGTCTGGTTACTACAGACCATGGGGTCATTTGTCGGCTCATAACTCTGGCTTATCTACCATCCAGAACGACAAAGATGGGTTTAGAGTTAATCTAGACGTCCAGCAGTTTAACCCGGAGGAACTGACCGTAAAAGTGGTGGGCGGCATTATGATGACAGAGGCAAAACATCAAGAGGGTCAAGATGAGCACGGTTACATATCGCACCACATGTAGCATCGCTCATTTGCTGCCGAAGGTCGTAGTGACTGAACAGGTGCAGACGTAACTGTCATCGGTGTCCTCACAATCACGTCACCAAAGAAGGCTCTTCCTCCAGTGGAAGGCGGTGAGCGAGTAGTATAAGCTGTGCAGACGGATGTTCCAGCAGTTTCCAACCAGCGACTGCGCGGAGGAGAGGAAATGGAGCAGTGAATAATCCATTACTGGCGTACAAACTAAGCTTTGTATTGATTTATTTTTTTGTATTGTCGTTTTTCTTCCGTTCAAGAGCTTTAACACTTGCCTTTTCTGCTTCTAATCAACGAGGTGTTGTGTGTGAAAGACTGTGTTCAATGATTTTTGAATCACTTTCGCTTTCTGTAAGCGTAAAACAATGTTTCATACACAACTATTCAAAGAATGCATTTTGTATACTGTTTGTAGCGATGCATAATTCTCACATTGTAAGACTGGTAGTTTTTTGTACTGCTGGTCAATAAACACTATGAAGGAAAAAAGTGCAACAAGCATTGAACTCCATCCCTCAAACTGATACCCAGCATCTGTACAACACAATGCATTGACGTTTGCATGCTAGCATTCAGCGTTCTGGTGGTTACATTGCTTATTAATGTACCAGCACCTCACATTTGCAATATCTCATCTCGCGGTTACACTGACCTGTGATCTTGCAGAGTAAATCACTTCAGTATGTTTCCTAGACATATATCCCCGAAATTTCATTACTCTGCATTAATTATCTTTTGTTATTGCTCCTGTGATACGAACTACGCGGCGCTAGTCTGGTATACACGCTGCATACATTCGATTTGGCTGCGGTGCGCGGGCAGCCCCCAGGGTACGAGAGGTCTGCGCCCTGTGGTGTACTCCTCTGGGAGCGGGCTGAGTGTTCCACGGCGCGGCTTGATGCAGGCGCCTGGGAGCCTGCGGCGACGGCGCGCTCCCGCCGCTGTCGTTGACCCATTTTGCGACGCGGCTTCTGCCGCCCCCGCATATCCGCGTCCTTCACTTGCGCAATCGATAATCACGTCGCGACGCCCGGCCTGCCGCCTGCTCTGCTCCGGCTCTGGCGTCTCTTCTCCTCCACCAGACACCTCCCACGCTGCTCTCCTCCGTGCAAAGTCCTTGCTAGTGCGGAGATACGGCGCCGAGCGAGAGTGCGTCGCCAACTGCGGAAGAGCGCTGTTGGCCATGGGCGATTTTAGCGCTGTAGCTTGATAGCGCCTTTGCGGCTTCGTTGCCCGCAGGAGTGATAAAATCGGTAACTGTCTCCACCAGTCGTTCTTGAGAGGACGATCACGAAAGACAGATACAGGGTTGGCAAATAAGTCGACGGCGTTTCTTTGTAATTTTAACAAACACAACAGTCACACTTAACAAGACTTCAGTTATCAGTAATATATTCTCCTTCAATATTTACAACTGTCTGCCAACGCTGGGCTAACTTTTTGATTCCGCGACTGTAGAAATCACGTGGTTTTGGGGTGAAGAACTCGTCGCGCTCTGTTCGGAGCACATTTTCATCCGGAAAGGAAGTTCAGTGAAACTTATTCGGTAGAGAGCGCGTAAGATCAGGTGAATAACGTTGGCGCGGAATGACTTCCCAACGCAACTCCTGTTTAGTGTTCTTTGTCAGTCTAGTGGAATGGAGGCAGGCGTTAACGTGGAGTAGCATCACTTCACCCGCCCTTCCTGGTCGTTGTTCTTGCGTTGCGTTTGCAAGACGTCTAAGTCTTCAACAAAAAATGTCGGAAGAGATGGTCACACCTCGGGGAAGCAATGGCTGGCCAGAGATCGATGTCCAGTGTTGTCTGCTGACGTGGAGCCTTTCCTCGTTGTTGCTATTGATAGAGCAGCCTGTGTACTATGCCGATAATTTTGCGTCGCTTATTATGGCGTGATAATCGTCTGATACGCTTTGTGTATGTCTTTGTTCACTTAAGATTGATGTACCAAAGCTTCACTTTCCATTCGTATATGAAGCGATCAAGAAGTGCAGTCCAGAATCTGTATGCCAATCAGGCAAACTCGCCGTGAGCATTGAGGCCAATATCCCACCGACGCACTATGATGAAGATACTCGTATGGTAAACCCCATTGTCCTGCTGGATGAAGTAGTCAGTAACCGGCTGGTGCTCATCCTTGCCTGACAGGAATCGTCGACGTCTCAAGACCGTATGTAAGGGCCCGAAGGCGTGATGATCGCGTGGGGAGAGGTCAGTATACAGGGCGGATGCTCGAGGGTCTACCGAAGTGGATGAATCTGGCCTCTCAGGTCGACGACAGGCGTCTTGTGTCTAATTGAGAAGAGCACGGGTCCTGGCGCACCATTCCACAACGGCGGTTTTCGATAGATGTGCTACTCCATATACATTCTCCATTCTCTGATAGGTGTCTGCCGGTGTTTGTACTTCGGCAGCCAAGTTTGGACACATTTGGTAATAAAGTTGCCATAGTTCTAATGCCTTTCCACATATCTGTGCTTATATACGCATCGGAGTCGCGGTATGGTGCATATATGCTGCAGTAATGCCCTGAAACGGACTCTTATTGATTGTCCCTTATAATACCTCTTGAAGTATTCTTGTCAAGTACAAATTTTACATTATTTTATTGGGTTTGTTTATTTAGTGTAAACTGCTACCTAGACACTGATTTTCGAGCGTTGTGTTAAGACTGCTTCCTGTATTTATTGTTTATTGTACAACATTTTTCTTTACTTCATTGTCACCGCACTGTCAAGGATGAGATTTACTGTCTGTTCCTGCTTCAACCTAGTCAGTTAAATCTTGTCCAATGTTCACAAACATTGTAACTTCATGAGCGACGATAATTGGTGAAAGTCTTAAGATGGCATTGTAAGCCGAAAACCAGTTCATTTGAGTAAATTAGTTCTGTAGAACATAAACAGTATATTGCTCTCCATTTTTTTTTTATCTTCTCCAACCAAGAAGCGACAGAAGAATCAGATAGCATCTTAATGTGCGTCGTTGGTGGACTGGCTCACATTACACTATTGCACTGCTTAACAACTTCAGGTACAATATGGCGGTCTTGCAGTGTCTGGGTCAGTGTCGATTACGTTCCTTGTAGCGATACCCCCGGCACTGACAATACAGTGATATTACTGGTTTAAGGGTATTGAAGAAGCAGTTTTCGAATTGCTATCTCATTAAAAATATTACAATTTTCTGTATTATAAGAGGAAATTTCCATTTCTTTTATGATGTTGATTCTTTTACTTTTCGATTCGTTAAAAATTTCAAAGTTGTCTCCTGTTTTTAAAGGGTTGCGCGATTAATGTGTCGCTACTGCTGACTTGTTAGATTTCTCTAGTCTGGACCAGTCTACATGTTCTCTAAATAATTCTGAAGTTTCCTGTCTCACACCTATGACATTTGTTGCACTGGCCCTTTCTAAGTTTGTAAATGCCAGACGTGAAAGTAACTTTATCTGGCGTTTTAATGTATTGTGACTAATTCTCCTACTTGTTGGTGCTACAGCTGTGTTCACATCTGTATTTTTGATCAATGTAGTTAATTTATTAGACATTACACCAACTTATGGCATTTTTACAAATTTCGCTGCTGGAATGTAGTCAGTTGAGTGTAGATTGTTGTTCTTTCTTCAGTACGTGGTTTATTTATTATATTTTATTAGTGAATGAAGGCTCTGTTAATTTAAAGTAATATCCTTAACATCTCTACGCGTAAATGCGAGATAATTGTGAATAAAACATGCTCAAAATACGTTGCAGTGTGTTCAGTTAAAGATGAAATGGATATCTTAGATGACTAACAGAAAAATAAAAGTAATTATGAGCATTGCTCACCTCGACACTGAAAGCGGCCGTACAACATGTTGGCATGTGACGCGGCAAGAATGTAAAAGCTCATCAGAAAGGATTGGGGAACTTTTCTACAGACGAGATGATTAGTGTTCAACGTCCCGTCGACGACGAGGTCATTACAGATTAAGTTCCGCAGACGATAGTGGCCCCGTATACGGAATCCAGACATAAAAATCTCCCTTTTGTCAAAGTAGTGTATGTCCTATCTTCCGGAAAAGAGCATTTTCGAAACGGCGAATCAGGTCGACTGTTGGCGTCCTACTGTCGTGAGCATGTATGGAAAGTGTTCGAAGGATGGTGGAACTACGAGTAGGCTAGGTGGTGTTCGGCGACCACTCTTCATTACAGAACATAGCCCGAAGCTTGCTCTTTCTGGAAAGCGGAGTGGACACGCATCTGTGGCAGGTCAAACGGCGGAGCAAAATACAGATGTAGGCACAAGTGTTGCGGAGCACAACGCTCAGTAAACACGGTTGAACGTAGAGTTCCGTAACGGACAAGCCCTGTGTGTTCCCATGTTGACCCAACGCCGCCTTCAGTTAGGATTGTTGTGGACGGGGAACACTGATATTGTACCGTGGGTCGATGGCAACGCACCGCCTGCTCCAACCATGCCTTGCGCCACGGCCGGTGAGAACAGAGTAATGCTAAGCGGGACATTTACCTGGCCTCCACGGAAGTCTTCCTGTTTCAGAATAAAATTCAGTTGTCAGTCGCAAATGTATTTATAGTTCACTATACCGGTTTCGACAAATTAGTCATTTCAGAAGCCTACAAAATGAGGGATATTATAAATCTTTGGGCAGTGGCTATACATTTATGTAAAGTATAGTGTGTGTTACAGAAACTTACTTGCTATTGGTTGAGCAGATGTCAGGGTCTTCTTTACACCCTTAAGCACCAGTGATGTCACAAACTTTCTTCTTATATATCGTCAGAAGTTTCCAGCTGCCAATTTTCTCAAATCTGGAGCATGTAAAATACAATGTAATATTTTTCAGAATTTTTCATAGGACTGACAGGGAGGACATTTAAGACCTCCTTTCGTGAGCACTTGCTCAACAAAGGCGGAGAGACAATTCGAGTCAACATTTGCAGGAAATATCAAAATCGAGGAACACGCCCTTCCTTCTCCATCCTTGCTCAACAAGGAAATTTTTTATGTAGTTGACAAGGGCTACAGAATGAACCTTTTAAAAGAATTTGAAATATGTAAACAGTTCTTCCTAAATAAAAAATCAACTTGCTTCAAAAAATACACTACTGTGATTGCATAGCATCTATTACAAAATGTGAAAATTAGCCCATTTTCTTTATATATTAGAACTATGTGCCATTTTTACAAATGCATTATATGTAACCTCCTCCTATACTTCAGTTATACTCGATACACATGTTCCTGTCTGCAATTACTGTAAATCATCAAATAGTGTTTATAATAATCACAATGAGTATCTATATTTTTTGACAGATGTCATTATGCTTCTGCAAAGAAGATATCGACATCTGCTAAACCAGTTTTTATAATACCCTTCTTACACTTCACAAAAATATATAGCTAAGTTCTAAAGCTTTGTAATGTACCTAATTTTGTAGCCATAGTTCGTCGAAACTGGTAAGGCGAAATAAAAACATATTTGAAACTGACGACTTAATTTTATTCTGAAATATATACTACAGTTGCTGAGAAATAACATCTATGAATAAAATAATTTCTCATAGCAATCAAAAGTACTGTGACAGCCGTGGAGCACTTAAACAATATTGCGGACCATCCCGTCAAGCCTGATGCCTTTCCTGACGGCAAATGTATCTTCCAACAGGATAACTGTCCGTTTCGCAAGTCCATACACGTGCTGCTGTGATTTAAGGGACGTGAGAGCGAAGTCGTGTTAATGTCTTGGCCACCAAACTCGCCTGATCTCGATACATCGTGGATGCTATCGGGCGCCAGCCCAGCACCCACTAACCAGTGGTCCGTACCTTATCAGAATTGCGTAATCTGTGCGTAGTCACCTGGTACCACATACCACCGGAATCGTACCAATGACTTGTCGAATCTAAGCTACGCAAAATTGTGCCAAAGCGGGGCAAACGCGCTGGCTTTTCAGCAGGCGGTCCCAGTGCTTCAGCTCATCAGCATATCTATTACCTTTCCACCAGTCAGGTGACGATAAATTAAGGAGGAGTAAACAACGCTACATCCTCTGACGTCTAAATTTTAATATCGTGAACAAAGAATTTGTGACAGGATAAGGTATACAGGTCATCAGTTGCAACAACGCTCACATTTGTTGTAGAGAACGGAAAAGACTATGTAAATAAAATTTAACAGTGTACTAGAGATGAAAAGTACTTCCTTATGTGACAAACTTGTCACAGACTCAGAGTTTCCTCGCTAGGGGTCCATGGTAGTTACGACGCTACTAATGTTCAGGGACAGTGTTCATACTGCCGTGTGGTGAACGTTGTTTTTACAGATGTTGCTGAAAATGGCTTCCATTTATATTAATACACAGCTGGTATCTGAGTGCTAATGATCGTCTAACACGCTCAAAACAACCAAATGTTTCACGAATAATGGCTACAGCTTCAAGCAAATAGCTGTTATTTAATATCTGTCGGTCTCTTGCATACAAAACAAATCATCTTCCACAAAAAACATCAAAGGTGGCCAAACCATCTTTAAAAGTATTGACCACAAGGCAATTTGAACAAACTCTCATCACTAGTGTCAATATCTTCATGGACCCCTAGCGGGGGAACGGCGTATCTGTGATACTTTTGTCTGATAAAGTTTCTTTTTATCTCCTCTAAACATTAAAATTTGTGTACGTATCTCCTCTGAAGGGGTTTGATACTGTAAGATCTGACTCCTATGATGCTTCCAGAGCAAGATAACAATAGGAAAAACTTTCCTTATGTTCGGCAGAGTTTTATCTATTAGGTGACGAACCAGCTTTTGACTTCTTAGCTCATCGTCAGGTGCTACTGAATGTCACAAACATGAAAAATGAGGTGAGACGCAGATATTACTCGCACAGAAGATACAATAGAGACTTAGGGTGTTTGCAAAGGAAAGTGTTAACATTTGTGCGACCCAGAAATAGTTAGATGTAAATAAAAGTGGAATTGTCTTACATATCAGTACATTTCACAATAGATGAAAATTAAGTTGGCTTTAGTCGTAATTTAATGTTTGTATAATTGAAACTTAAATTAACAAAGGTGAAAAGGAAATTGTTGGGTCATTTAAATCTAAACTGACATTGTCTTACGTTTCTTGATTTCAAGTATGTCCAGTAGTGTCAGCTTCCTTCTTTTGTTAATACTGCGTAAAACTTCACAATCTGCATCGTATGGCGATGGCCAAATAAGTCAAAAGCTTGTTCGTGACGAAATAGATAAAACTTCTCCTACCTCAGGGAAATATTACCTATCTTGGTGGGGTTTTATTTTCAAATGACTTAAAGGCGTTCCAAAATTATTCACAGATTTTGATAGGTCAGAGTTACACGGTCACGATGGCACCAGTCGACAAATAACGCACTTCGTGACTGAGTCCACGTTCTGCACTTCACCAATGGCATTTCAGCGCGCTGTGTGACAATGGAAACGGCAGAAATTAACGTGAAACACTATTGCGCCAATTCGCTGTATTTAGGTACAACGACTTCGTGAAAAAAGAGATGCGAAAGATATATATACCCTAACATAACGAGAAAGAGTCTCTGAACACGTCATCCATTATGGCACTATTTTGACCACTTCAGACTGCATGAAAAATGATGAAAAGGTTGACGAGTGAGGAGGAAAATAGTCGAAGATTTAGAAGGTACTAGGAAAATGATCTCCGGGCAGCGGCATCGGTCCTTCAGAGAACGAAGACGCTGAAGTGTGAATGCGTTACTACTACATGGGTGCTCTACTTAAAGTTTCGAATGTCTGTGTGATTGTTGTGAATGTAACGTTAAAGGATTTCCATCATTACCTGGAACTCACACTTGTCACCATGTACACCAGCGAGAGTAAGGTATGTCCACTGCAACGTTCAATCTGCAGTAGTATTTGAGGAACGAAAAAAGTACATGCACAAGCATTAGAAAATATTGTAACTCAAATCTCCATCTGGCCGTCCTGATTTAGCCTTTCCGTGTTTTCCTTTAAATTGTTCTGGGGTGGTTTCTTCGGAAATGGCACGGCATATTTCCTTCCCCGTCCCTTGCACGCTCAAAGTTTGTGGTGACATTAGGGACGGGACGATAAACCCCACCCATCCTTGCCTCCTTTAGTATGTACAGGCAACAATGCTCATACGTATGTTGATTTCAAGTATTTACGGTAGGCACACAAAAGCAAGGAACGAAGTGCTTCGCGTCCGACCCCTAACAACCACTGGTCTTCAGCACGGCCTTCGAAATGTTATTAGAAAGACGACAGTCTGTCACAGTCTTCACCCAGGGGTAAGTTTTTTAAAGTGCTATAGAACGCTCCCACCAACCATATTTAAACATTGTTATCGTCAAATGGTTTTTGCAAGGTCTCTCTTCCCTCCAGACATTCTACAGTACTCAGCCATCTGAAACATGTTTATATTGTATACTTAAGTGTTCGGGGAAAATATATAACGCCGTATGTACAGAATTAAAAGGTCAAACTGATAAAAATTTTTTCCACAGTTAAGCAAGTAATGTCACACGGTCCGCCGCTTGTGGTCTCGCAGTTGCGTTCTCGCTTTCCGAGCACGAGGGCCCGGGTTCGATTCCCGGGTGGGTCAGGGATTTTCACCTGCCCCGAGATCACTGCGTGTTATTGTCTCCATCATCATTCATCCCCGCATCGGTCCCCTACGCCTTGTCAAGCAGAATGGGACTTAATATCCATTTCACAAGATGTCTTAGATATAATAAGAAACGAAGCAGAGTAAGGAAAATATGAATACTATTCAAAACTACAGATTTTTCCCTATACTTCCTAAAGGCGAATAACTCTTATTATAAACAAAATAGCAGATTGTAGGAGGTGGGAGGTGGTATTCGATATTCATCAAAGTTTTCAAAAATTCTGATATTCCACAGTCAGATTTGTGAAAGAAAAGCAATATACGGTTTACATCAGCTTCTGACGCTATCACACTCACATGTAGGAAAACCGTAAATATTGATTCTATGTAGATGGAGAGGAAAAGATTCATGGCTGAAGGGGAGTGGAATGATAATGGAAATTGTTTAGCAGTTCAAATGAGTCCTCGTAAACTAGGGCCTTCTGGGAATTTGAGGTTATAATATTGTGCCATGTTGCCATTGATGTTTCCCGTGGTCGTTGACATCAATGTAACTAGTCTGTATAAGGCAGTTTCAGATAGATAACAGTTCCTATAGTTCTTCCTTGCTTCGCTACTAATACCTCAGCTTCCTCATTATAGCTGATGCCAGCATGAAATACATCCACAGCAGACGGTTTCTTACGGAAACAAACAGAATACAAAAGTACAGCATTTGCAACTGGAAGTCAGCGAAGTGTTCGTTGGTAGCAACAGCCGTGGCAACGGAGCGTTGTCGTGAAATGTGGTGACACACTTAACAGCATTCCGTTACGACTGAGCTGTATTGTCAGTTCTTCGGGACGTTTTGTATGTTCACCACAACATAAGTTGTCATGACGGGGGGACTTAGGTAATAACAACCCTGTCGCTCTCACTCAGTTTTTTCACAAACTGAGGTTTGTCTTCGTCGTGACATTTTGATGGTACGTAGTGTCCAGCGGGTGCACCATACAATAAAAAAAAGTATTATCGAGTTAACGTGTACAGCTTTCTCGTGCAATACAGTTTATTCTCCACCCCCCTTCATTTTGAGCCTTTTCTGTTCGACTTGCTAATTAGAGGTGATAGGAGGTAAAGGTACGTCTCATTTCTTAAACTGATAGCCAAACTAACAGAAACTGTGTGAAATTGATAACCAAAGATCTGCGTAAGATTCCTGATAAATCTTGGATTTCTTGGTCATTGCGTATCTTTCAGAATGTGATTTAGGTTGTTTTCATAGAAATCTAGCACGCTCAATTGCCTTTGCGTATATCAGTGAAATTTATGTAAAAGTTGATACAGTTTCAAAACTATATTTCACGTAGAAGTGTTTCGTCAGTGCGAATGTTTTACGAACGATTAAGAGGCTGATAGTACCATAGATTATAGCCCGCCCCCCTCCTTTCGCAAAGCAACACTATGCACCGGTACAGCGAAAATGGAATATTACTGTAGGAAGATATAACCTGTCTACCTGCCATGTTAATCACTACAACCGGGCGGTGTATTTTACTCCTGTGAACGAATGCGATGACGTGACAGCAAGGTAGATTTAAGGTGTCTAATACTGCATGCACGGGCCATTGCACCAGCATTTCATACGCACCATTTGGCGTCTCGCAGATCGATGTAAACGCGAGCATTACGCACTCCTGCCGATCGATTTACGAACCCATTTCCGCAGCGATATTAGCAAATGAAAAACTCTGATTGTGAGTAGTAGACGGGAGAGCGGCCAAGATTTGAAGAAGTGGGACCGGACCACCTGCACAAGTCGTTTTGCAATTCACCTCGCTGTGTAGACAAGTGCAGCATGCGTTCAGTATTCAGAAATGTAAAAATGTGTACTTCACAAAATGAAAAAAAAATTCCTGTAACACGTCGGTGTAGCAATTAATAGGGATATGGAATGGAACGAACACAAAGGATCAGTTGGGACTTAAGCAGGTTTATTGGTAGAACATTAATTAAATGCAGTTAGTCTACGAAGCAGACTGCGTACAAAACTCATGCGACCCATCGTAGAATAATTCTCAAGCGTTTGGGACCTGTACCAAATTGGACTAACAGGGGGATATTGAACGAATACAAAGTACGGCATCACAAATGGGCACAAGTTGGTTCGAACCACGTGAGAGTGGCACGAAGATGTTGAGAGAACTAAACTCGCAGACACTTAAAAATAGACGCAAAGTAGCCCGTGAAAAAAGACTTAAATTTTTTAGGTGCTACGTTTAGCAATGATGCAGTGTGCTACAGCCTCCTGCCTAACGCTCCCATAGGGATCGTGAAAACAGGATTAGACTATTTACAGCTCGCGCCGAGGTATGTAAGCAATCATTCTTCCTGCGCCCCGTACGTGAATGTAACGGAAAAAGCCCTAATAACTGGAACAATGGGACGAACATACTGCCATACACATCACAGTGGGTCACGAAGTACGTACTGTATATGGACGCAGTTTCATCCCGATAACGATATTTTGAAGTAAGGTGCAAAGTCTATTGCAAAAAATTCGAAGTCTTCAGGAAATATTCCAAACACGAAAAAGCATTTAAGAAAATACCCCTCCACAACACCAAGGTAAATAACGCCCTCATGTTGTTTATTTTCAAAGGCAGACAGCATATTGTCAGTCACGTACCATATGTGTGAAGCGTCAGGCTAAGATGCTGTTCTTGAGTGACTGTACGGAGGAAGAAAGAGACGTTTACGTAAGATATATTGCCTTTGGGCTCTTTCCAGCTGTTTTCCTATAATCGGTTCTGTAATTTCGTATTTAAGTTTCCAATTTTTTTACACACACACACACACACACACACACACACACACACACACACACACACACTCGCGCTCGCGCGCGCGCGCCATCTTCAATCACGCTAATATGTTGGACAGGTGTGTTGCTGTTGTAACTCTCGCAATACCGACGTAAACGTAAATAAAGCTACCGTAAGCACTACCTACAGGTAGAATGCTGCATTCGAATGGACAGCAGTATTTCTGTTTAAGGTAAGATACCAATAGGGTGCGGACTGGAATCAGCTGTAATCGACAGGTAGTGTTATTCATTAACACCTCAGAAGTAGTTCACGTTAGACAGGTGTACAGAATGATCGATGTCTAAGATTTTTGAGTCAAAGGAACCGTGGGCTACTTGCTCCAGAAATGAATACGGCTACAAGCCGTCATGTGTCGCATCAGATTGTTAGGGGACAGTAGCATGATGCGAATCTCCTCCATACGCGACGACCATGGCAAGCACCACGTCATACACACCACCACCATGGGCTTAGAGACAGATGGGTAAGAAATCGTGCAGGGTGGATGTCCCAGGATTGGCATCGGGTGATGTTTGTGGACGAATCTCGAATCTGTTTGTACCCTTATATTGGAGACATCCAGGTACTCTCGAACTTCACTACCCCTCTGTCCGACTTGTGCAAGATGATGGCGGTGGCTGAATGTCTGGGGTGACATTAAGGAGGTCAACTTACCACTCTAGTTGTTCAGAGTTTCACTGCTCAACAGTACAGGCACGAGAATCTACAACGAGTACTAAGGCAGTATCGCCAATTTAATCCCGACGGATGGTAACTCGCGCGCTCTGTTCGCGTGAACACTTTGCTGCAGCATGCCAGGATCACCAGAGTGGAGTGACCTGCCTCTTGCCCAGACATACACCCAACTTAAACTGTGTGTGATCGATTTTGGAGCAGACAACGACCACGTACTCTGCGCGACTTCAGCAAAACGGCCATTGGAAATTGGGTCAGTCAGTAACAGGGCTAGCTTGGACTCATAGACGGTACGCCACGATGGATTCAAATTCGGAAATTTGTGTTAAGGTCTTATGGGACGCCACCTCGTATTAACGTTGTGCTGAGGAGATAACCTTTCATTGGAAACAGACGATATTGTGTATTTGGTGAAGAGACATAGCAAAGGAATATATAACCATGAATTAGAGCCAGTTCTTGTTTCATCAGCCATAATTTGGAAGTAAAAGCATGATGTGCAAAACACTTGATGTGTGTAACTTGTGATCTGCAGTGAAAACAAAACACAGCTTGATGTTACGCTAGTAGTTTTCTATTTAAAACGTGCGAAAACACACACACACACACACACACACACACACACACACACACACACACCTTAACGGTAAAGGTGGAGAAACTGGAACCTATACAAAATATGTGTGTTTATCAAATATCTGTCGATACCTCAAGCTATCGACTGCTTTCGGAACTACTCATAAGTATCCATACTCTCCATTCGTGCCCCTAGTGTAGACGTAACGGTGGCGCACAAGCTTGCGAGTGTTCTGAAGGACGACCTGTGCGGCCGGTCCTCCTCTACAGAAGCGTTAGCGCTCCTCAAATTACGCCGGCTTCGCGGGCTCTAGACTGCGCAAATGAACGCCGAATGAAAACTGAACGCAAGAGGGGCGCGGAGCGGAGCGGATGGGGAGCCATCCGCAGCGCGACCAAATGAGCTGGAGGGAGCGCCGCTGAATGCCCCATTATCCGCGTGTTCGCTAAGGCGCTGGGTGGCAGAGCGTCCGGCTGGACGCCTGCCAAGAGAATTCGCACTACCAAGATGGATTTCCGAACCTCTCCCCTCTCTTGCCACCGGTATTCCACGCCGCCGCAGATCGTTAACCCCCTCCCTCGCACTCAAAAGTGGGTAGTGTCGGCACCTGTAGCCTCCTCCTAACGCCGCCCCCTCGACACACACACACACACACACACACACACACACACACACACACATTCTTTCTGGGAGTTCTCTCTAAGTGCTGGTTGGAATTTTTTTTCCTTCAGAAACTGTAAGAGACTTCGCTACACACTGAACCCCTGCGAAGCGCCGAGCAAAGTTTTCTACAACGTTAGAAAACCATAAAAGCGAAAAAAATAAAACAGGATCGTATAGTCTCGGAGTCTCCACAGACTGGAAAAAAATTATCTAATGTGGATTGAAACTTCCGTAGAGGTTTCGCTTACTTTAAGACTGAGGTGACCGCCACAGTTGAGACATAATTCTACCCATCTATTTATTAGCCTGGTCTTGTACATCACACAAACATTTTACACATACAGGTTATTCAAATAAAGTTAATAATTATAATATAACGGCAATTATAGGAAAGACACATTTCAGCCACGCGGAGTGGTCGCGTGGTTTGAGGCGCCATGACACGGATTGCGCGGCCGCTCCCGCCGAAGGTTCGAGTCCTCCCTAGAGTATGGATGTGTGTGTTGTTCTTAGTATAAGTTAAAGTAGTGTGTAAGTCTAAGGACCGATGACCTCACCAGTTTGGTCCCTTAAGAATTAACACACATTTCAACATTTTGACACATTTCAAGAAATATATGTGTACATTAAAGGTCTTCCTGAACGACAGTACTGACAAATACAATAAAAACATAACGTAAATGATGTAGCCCCACACAAAAAGGAATTCTGTGCACTTAGCACTTTCATTCATTGTAAATTATTACTCTTATTTTAAGCGCCAGTGCTGACAAAAAGGTCCTGCCAAAGCTCCTGTGTGTGTGTGTGTGTGTGTGTGTGTGTGTGTGTGTGGTGGGGGGTGTTAAATTTAGCAAAATAGGGACAGCATCGGTATTTCAGATTTCGTGGCACTCATTGTGTACTCAGTAGTCACTTAGAAAGTGAACCTTAGTGTATTTCAGAACGATAGTAGAGGTTGCATAGCTGTAGGCAGTTCCGAAGGCTTGCCGAAGTGTGTGAAATTTTTCACCGCCCTTGTGTTCCTTATTTAGTAGAGGTCATATGAAACTGAATTTTTTTTTTTTTAGGAACATAAGTTGTCTAACATCCTTAAAGTCGAAATAAACCCTGTTTTCCTTGTGAACTAAATTGTTTGCATACGTGCATATTTCAGCTTGCAAGTACTAATGGACCTTCAAGTACTTACGGCCGTATAAGAAATCAGTTGAGGAGACTAAGTGGGCACTACAAGCAGTTCGGAATCGATGTTAATCAAATCAGTGTTGGTAGTTGTCACGTTTAGTTACTGTTTTCTCTTGAGTCGAAGATGTAACATTAGGCAAAGAAATTCCGGTGGATTCTGCTCCGCTAGTAAACTACTTACGGCCCATGAATTGTGCGGTCGACGGTACTCGATTACCTTTCAACTTCGAGGGCATAATATATGGAAGAGCATTACGTGGGTAATACACAAGGCTGCTGCAAAATAAGTCAGAATATAGCTTACCATTTAATTAATTTAAAGCTGAACAGGGTACAATGCTTGACTCAAGATTTAGGTTTTCCATGATTTTCCAGAATCGCTTACGGCGAATATAAAGATCTTTCTTTTGAAAGAATGTAGCCGGTTTTCTTCCAGAAAACAGGTCTGTGCTCTTTCTGTAAAGACCTCGTCGTTGATCGTTAAACCCGAATTATCCTAACCCTCGTACCTCTGACACATTTCTCGCCATTAACGTTGGTAGCATGAAAAAGCAGAATGGCCGTCGTCCCTCTGTCAAAACACGTCACCGTTTACGGCAGAGGCATTGGCCACACAAGCTCTGCAGTGTGTGTCAATTCTGTTATCTCTTAACACATCGACAATGTTAATATTAAGAACATAATGCATTAGATGGTCCCAGGATCGTCAATTTGTTCGTGCAGATCAACATTAGAAAGATAAATTTCGGGCACATACTTTTCTCTTTGGAGCGCTGTTGCCACTAATAGTTGGTCTCTCTCTCTCTCTCTCTCTCTCTCTCTCTCTATATATATATATATATATATATATATATATATATATATATATATATATATTTCGCCTTATGACGTATCGGCTGCCGCTACAAAGCAGGTCTATATGGCAGGCCAGATGCTGTTCCCATACGACATCCCTGTCATACCGGGCAGCCTATATGACAGGGCTGAAAAATAAACGTTTTCGGCCATGTCTCCACGACCATTGGAGCGCTTGTGGTTATAAGCTCCACAGTGCTGATACTCACGGAGTTTGCTGTTTGTGTACCAAATTTGGTTTAAATCGATTCAGGGGTTTGGAAGGAAATCCAAGAGAATTATAAAATAAATTTAAATCTTTACTGAGTTATCGTAAATTATGTATCACTTAACCCAAACAGTATCTTTGCTAAGAGTGTAGCTCATCTAAAATTTTTTGCCTGAAATGTAACCTTCCTACTACTACTTGTTTGCACTTGGGGAAGGTTGGTGTGTAATGGAGTTGTAATGTTTTGTGAAGCTGTAGAAAGGAGCTCAGGGGAGAGTGGATTTGAATGTTGTTAGTCTATTTGAATTGTTGGAAAAACAAAAGTGTAGACACTTTAAGTTCCAGTGGAGCTAATTTGGGGGGGGGGGGGGGGTATGAACTTCCATGCAGATTGAGAGGACACGATACGGCTGTAATTGTGGCAAACGTGCCTGTAGTAATGGTTGCAGACGGGCGGTCGTCATCCGTTGAAGCACACAGTTGGGAGGAAGCGAAGCAAGCTGCGACGCACGGTGCGGTGTCTGCGGGATGGGACATCGGACGTCGGTGTGTGGTGGCGGATTGCCCGGCAGCGATGAGGCCGTTCGTTATTCCGGCTTGGCCGTGGCCGCTGGAAGCGGTTGACGCGGTGGCGTTTATCGCGAGAAGAGAGGCGAGACGCCTTAGGGAAGCGAAAGGAAGAGGAAATGGATGGAAAACTGCGCTGCGCCGCACTACATCGCGTGTGGGAGGCGCGCGCAGAGCTGGCGGCTGCCGCAGCAGGACAATAGGAGGGGGCGGGGGCGGGGGGCGCTGCACAGCAGCCGACGTCAGTTTTACGCTGTGCGCCTACAGCGACCGTGTATTACGCCGAGCAGAAACTGGAAGGGGAGACGCAAGGTGACAATCCACACTGTCAGAACTGCCGCAGTTGAACACTGCCAGCCAACCAGCTTTCTTCTCCTGCGTAGTTTCCGAACACAAATATGCACGACGTTACACGAAAAGCTTTTATAGTTACCTAGGCGGCATATGAATTCACTTAAGAATGGGCAGATGTGCAGTCATAAATGGTGATAAAGTTCTGCCGTTGTGAAGGAATTCATCCATAAGAACGTACAGTATTGCCCAGGGTACTTTCAGTACGCTGTCGTCGTCCCCCCTCCTCCTCCTCCTCCTCCTCCTCCTCCTCCTCCCACCCACGCGTAGCTCTCCTGTTCCCATTTCAAATACTGCTTGTGAATAGACTGTCTGTAAAACTCTGTATGAGCTCTAATTTCTCAGATTCTTTCATCTCCGTCATTTTGAGAGATGGACGTGGGAGAACTTAATAAGTTCCCCGAGTCTTGCTGGAACGTACGCTCTTGAAATGTCAGCAGTAAATATCTCCGTTACGCGCAACGCCTTGGTTATACCGCCTGCCACTGGAATATGTTGACTATCTCCGTTACGGCCTCTCATTTCCTGAGAGTCGCGCCGCTCACTCTTGGATCTTCCATCTCTCTTCTTTTAATCGAACCCGATAGATCCCAGGCTGATCAGCAATGCTTCTGTCAAAAACAGAATTTGGAAAGCTCGTGAGCACTTACTACTTGGCAGTACGAAGAAACGTAAGTAGCGTTGCACAGAGGCTGCGTGTCCTATACTCAACATTGTTCTGCAGAATGTCTACCACCGAAAACTCAAGACACTATCGTTGCGATGGTTTATATTGTCCATTAAGAAAAGAGCCCCGAAGAGACATCACCAGCTCCTGGCACATCCAAACTGAACAGAAATTTCACCTTGTTTAAACACACGAGCCAAATGGGTCTGAAATCATCAGTTTGGAAAAGATGTCGCAAAACGCTTTTTGTATCATCACTGATTGTGAAAACATGTAACCTAGATTCATTGATAGTGAAAATTGGACCATTAGATTTAATTGTATTTAGAGTGAAAAGTGACACTTCAGATAAAACTAAGCGACAAAAACACTTGTATTCATGGAAACTAATGCAACAGCCTTCGACGATGAATTCATTGCACTAATTAGTAGGTTTAAACTTATTCTATAAACTGGTAGCCAAATATATAGTAAGAAAATAGTTTAGTACTTTTCAAATCAAGTAATTGCTACGGTAATTGTTACAATGATCCTCAGCCCATTATATGTTATGAAAATATTTCAGGCATTCTGAAAGACCATTGTGTGTTAAGTTTGGGCCAATAGAGAGTGAAGACAGCACAGAATGTGCTTAACAGTACTGAGTGAAATGTCTCGCGCCTATTTCAGTAACGCAATTCGACGCTTCCAATTAAAATATGACAATGGTGATTCTTTAATGCGTACTGCTGTATTTCTTGGACAGGCTGTGCACAGTTTGTGTTTGGAACAATAAATGTCTGGGAATTGAATATTACTTCGTGCCAGCGGAAGTTCATTAGAATGGTTTCGATACCAAGTTCCCTACATCAGATGCAACATCCTTAGCTTATACTATTGGTCAATACGTACGTAACAATGACGCAAATGTAAATACATATATACAGTTCAAATGTGTGTGAAATCTTATGGGACTCGACTGCTAAGATCAGTCCCTAAGCTCACACACTACTTAACCTAAATTATCCTAAGGACACACACACACACACACACACACACACACACACACACACACACACACACACACACACGGGACCAGCCCCACAGTCCATAACTGCAGCGCCCTAGACCGCACGGCTAATCCCGCCCGGCACATATATACAGTAAAGACGGCTTCTTACTGTAACGCATCGTGTTAATTGAAGGAGAAACCAGTCACAAGTCCCAATATTTCTTGTTTCTAAACTAGTTTTAGCAGTGAAAGATCTTGGAGACTTCTTTCGCATGAAAAACTATTATTTGTGCCCGCCCAATCACTAGCTGTTAATTAACTGTAGCTGCGAAGCATACACTTTGTACGCAGTCATTCTGAAGTCTGTCTGGCAATGAATTATTTAATGACATTTCATAAACGAAATATATTGCTGTCAACAGTAAATCAGGCACTGTTTATGGGAAAACGCGGAGGATAGGCGATAAGGAATGGTGTTCGTGGTCTTCGGAAAGTCCACGTGAACGACTCTCCTGGATTGATTTTGCGTGATAGGATGCTCTTTGTGCACATCGAAACGCCACAGAAGGAAAGAGGCGCTCTGTTCGTGAGAAATTTGGTACAATTTCTTCCTGGTCCTCGGAATCGGTCTGCAAGAATGCTCGCTTCTTTCCCATGAGAAACTATTATTTGTGCCCCCCTCCCCCGGTGACTGGTAACAGTTAGCTGTTAAACAGCTGTACAGATTCTCTTCCATAGAAAAAATGTTTAGTAAGAAATTCTAATCGGCAATAAGTGTGTCGGACAGATATGACACTCGCTCATCTGTGCTTAAAGACCATGAATTTCTCATATTGCGGTCTGTACATTGTGTAACTGTCCGGCCATGTTAGCCCTCGTGCGCCGGCCGGTGTGGCCGTGCGGTTCTAGACGCTACAGTCTTGAACCGAGCGACCACTACGTCGCAGGTTCGAATCCTGCCTCGGGCATGGATGTGTATGATGTCCTAAGGTTAGTTAGGTTTAAGTAGTTCTAAGTTCCAGGGGACTGACGACCTCAGCAGTTATATCCCATAGTGCTCAGAGCCATTTAGTTCCGCTAATTAAATTATATCCACCATACCATAAGGGAGTTCTAGAGGTCAGTTTCTGTTCGCGTGGTGTGGGAATAATCAGGCCGATGACATCGAAGCTCATTGATGTTGTTTGTGAATGGTGCTGTCGCATTTAGACGTCACAGTGCTAGATAATTTTAGCAAAATGCGTGACTCCCCAGAGAGCAACCACACTTACTGCAGGAACCATATTTTTTAATTAATTTTAACATCAGATAGTCGTTCAGTTAGCCTCTAATTTCGCAGCAGTTTTCAGTCGGTGTCAGACTTTTGAACTGGAGCAGATACTGTGTTTATTCCTCCATGTCATTGGTCCAGTGGGATGCACACACCTGTACGTTAAATTCAGCTAGAGGGCGAGTCCCAAAATGCACTACTCTTGAGGAGACAAACTGTGCATCCAGCGGCATTGCCGTGCTTAGTGACACCAGCGTAAATAACGGGGCGGAAATCGCTGCGGTCACATACAACGGTAGTTTATAAACAAAATATAATGCTTATTATATTATAGGTAATTGCACCGCACTAATAAACAATATGGGAAGTAGCTGTTCAAAATGTGCTGTTTCAACCGTAAAAACGGATAATTCGTCCACCTGAATTGCAGTGGTCCAGGGCTATCGAATACCACGTTCGTTCCAGACGAAAAAAAATGTGATGGCTGGTTCAGATATATATCTGGTTACTTACTATACGGCTTTTACTACACGTTTTTCCACAGTTTTCTTATTTTGGAAATAGAAACTTTTGAATGGACACTCTTGAATATTACGATGGAGTGTTACTCAAACCCTATCATGAAACACTGCGGATATTTAACATTATACGGCGCTTCCAAAAGACAGTTTGATTAAATATTCGTTCCTGGAATACCATCATTTAGGGTAAAATAAGCACTACAGCTTCGAAACTTTTCCACGGTTGATAAATCTCTCCGCGTAGCGACCATTCTTTCTTTGGAATTGATTGCGAAAGCAGATGACTGTTACAATGGTTCTTGAAAGATAGTCCACAAGGAAGTACAAAAGCATACAGCGGAACTGCCAATAGACAGATAAGAATGCAAGAGGCACCACTGAGCTATTCTTCACTCCACGCACTGTAGACAGATTTGCTTCACAATCTATTTGATACTACGCCCGATGTAGCAAACACCCGACAATGTGAACTGTCGGTAACGTAAAAACTCTCACAAAGCACTCCTACACAAAGTGCGCCACCAAATGATACTCAAGATATTTTCAACACACTACCGACATAAATGGTCTTTTCATCTAGACGAATATCGCAGTGAGCCCATAATATTAGCGTATTGTTGTAATTGAGTTCTAGATAGGATATTTTTAAAATAAAACCATGCTATTTCTGTAGATCCAACACAAAATCTCCCAATGCTAAAAAAATTAGGGATAACAATTTTCAGCGCCTGACAACAAAATGGTGAGAGAATGTATTTGAAATTCCGATTTTCTGTTTACTGTCCTGACGGTGAGAATGGCGTTAAAAGTGAAGTGTGGTAATAAATGCGGTCTGTAGTGTGGAGACCGAGTAACTACATCTCCAGTAGGACCCACATGACGTAACAACATTTGAAATAGTAACACCAAGCGATAATTCTATTTTACGAAACTTGTGCAAAAGTTGTTTTTAACCTCAAGAACGTAAGGTATTAACATATTTTTAACTGCTGCCAGAGCCGACCGCGGTGGTCTTGCGGTTCTAGGCGCGCAGTCCGGACCGTGCGACTGCTACGGTCGCAGGTTCGAATCGTGCCTCGGGCATGGATGTGTGTGATGTCCTTAGGTTATTTAGGTTTCTGAGTTCTAGGGGACTGATGACCACAGCTGTTAAGTCCCATAGTGCTTAGAACCATTTGAACTGCTGCATGAGGCATTTATTAAATATATAAAAACGAAATTGTATTACAGGCCAATAATAAAATAAGGGAAACGCTTGGTGCAAAAAGAAAGTTCCTTTCGTTTAATGGCGAAGACGAAACATTCGTCCATGAAACATACCAATGCTCGTGTAGAAAGGAAAAAGCTTTGTTTATACATAACAAATATTGAAGTGAGGAAGAGGGTGTCTAAGATCTGCATTTGCAGCTTAGGTAGCACAAATGGCCGTGAAACATGGACAATAGGCAAAATTGAAGTGAAACCTCTTCAACCATTAGAGCAACGGCGCTGGAGACTCTTAAAGTGGGCAGATGAAACCACCAATCAAGAAGTCCTCCAAAGAATTGGCTAAGAAATTATTGACAGTCGGGATAGAACCTCCGTAAAACGACGTACGATGTAAGAACCCTAAAAGTTATGATGATGCAGCAACCACAGAGCCTAAACACGCTGTGCCTACACCCTGTTCGATCTAGTCTCATGTCTCCTGACACAACTGGCCAATTACCCCCCCTCCCCATACAGTCTTTGCCTACAAAGGAGACGCTTTTCTACGGTGAACTTTGCCCAAAGGAAGTCAGTTGAAGTATTTGACCACAAAGAATCTTTTCAGTAGAAAGCAAATAATAATCTATACTACGGAAACTTCCGTGTCGGGTCTCCAAAACTTTGTATTCGTTCTCTTCCGTGGTAATGTTCTTTTATTGTAACACCCACGGCTCCGTTGTCATCTAAATACGTGTAAATAGTGAGACAAGTAAAATGTTCAAAGGTATCCAACATACTATGACTTTCCTTACCCAAGGCCATGGGCGTGTAGTAGCAGCGTGTCTTCAAGTTGTCCGGATCGTTACACAGTATTCAGTACCATATATATATATATATATATATATATATATATATATATATATATATATATATATATATATATATATATATATATTCTTTCTTGCAGCTAAGCAATCAGCACTAAGAGCTACACGACCGTTCTTCCTTCTTTCATCGACTTTAATGCCCGCTGGGGGGGTCGTTAAAAAGCCAGCAGCAGCTTGCTACAAGGATAAAATTTTTGTTCCCACATAAAATGATGATAAAACTCGCGCAATGGGCGGCTGCCATGTCCCTTTTCACGACCCATCCCTTAACGGGAGTTCTTGCAGCCTTCCGAGTAATTACGGGGTATTAACACTTCCAATCTCCAGGAAACCCTGTTCTCTCCTCTCGGGTAGTTTTCATCAAATTCGAGTAAAGACAGAAAAACTGTCAAATGGAAGGAAGCCTTTGACTTCAATCGCGCATTCGACCGTATCCTAACGGTTCACTCCCACTTGGCATCTAAATGCCCTAAGGAACCGCAAGTGGCGCTAACATATTTACTGTGTAGCTGCTTCAGTTAGCGTCACCGGCGGTCTTCATTTAACAGGACGAGCTTTCTAAATACGAGGGTCACTCCGAAACAAGTGGACACTATTTTTTTTAAATCCATCTTTTATTCTATATGTTTGAAAGTTTTACAATGTGTAGACACATCCTTTAGGAACAATATTTTCATTTATCCACATAATTCTCATCCCTCTCAACTGCCTTACGCCATCTTGGAACCAGCGCCTGTATACTCGCACAGTAAAATTCTGGTCCAACCTGTTGGAGGCACTCTTTGTCAGCCTGCACAAGGAGTCATCTTCAAACCTTGTTCCACAAAGAGTGTCTTCAAGTTTCCCAAAGAGATGATAGTCACATGGAGCCAGTTCAAGACTGTAAGGCGGGTGTTTCAGTGCTGTCCATCCGAGTTTCGTGATCGCTTCCATGGTTTTTTGACTGCCATGTGGCCGTGCATTGTCGTGCAACAGCAAAACATCCTGCTTTTGCCGATGTGGTCGAACACTACTCGGTCGAGCTTGAAGTTTCTTCGGTGTCGTCACATATGCATCAGAATTTATGGTGGTTCCACTTGGCATGGTCTCCACAAGCAAGAGTCCTTCGGAATAGAAAAACATCGTAGCCATAACTTTTTCAGCAGAAGGTGTGGTTTTGAATTTTTTTTTTTTTGTGTATTTTCATGATGTCACTCCATTGCTTGCCTCTTCGGTTCTGGTGAAAAATAATGGAGCCATGTTTCATCACCTGTCACAATTCTTCCAAGAAATTCATCTCAACCATTCTCATACTGTTCCAAAAGTTCACTGGATACAGTTTTTCTTGTTTGTTTGTGAGCCACTGTCAACATCCTGGGAACCCACCTGGCACAAATCTTTAACGCCAACACGTTCAGTATTCTGCAAACTCTTCCTTCCCCTATCCCAACGTAGCGTGACAATTCGTTCACTGTGATGTCTGTCAGCAGTCACCAATTCGTTAACTCTCTGGAGTGTGTGCAGTACGAGGCCTGCCACTGCAAGGACAATCCTCGATATTGCCGTGCCCACTTTGATCACGTAACCTGCTTGCCCACCAACTAACTGTACAGCGATCGACAGCAGAATCTCCATACACCTTTTTCAACCTCTTGCGAATGTTCCCCACAGTCTCGTTTTCACAGCACAGGTATTCCATGACAGCACGTTGCTTGTGATGAACGTAAAGTGTAGCAGCCATCTTGAAGACATGTGACGGCGCCACTCACGGGAACAGGTTGAACTAAGTTTGAAAACAAGCGGGAAGGATGTATCTACACTCTGTAACTTTCACACATGCAGAATGAAAACTGTATTTTTAGAAAACTAGTGTGCATTTCTTTTGGAGTGACCGTCGTAGAAATATCTTCTTACTTGCCTGCACAATTTATGCCTCGAAAAGTTTTCGTTGTTCAGTTCTCAGTGGATTGAGCTGTGTCCAGTTGGCCGTCGTGAATAAAAATTCTAGCAAGCCTATGAAACTGTTAACGTAGACCGGTTATGAAGATAAGACTTACCTAAAATTTTTCCTGGTCGCCTTACATCAGCTGCTTCGCGCAGTTCGTAGTACGCGGAACAGACGCATGAAACCATTTGCGCGTGGCGGTTACTTATGTGCTATCGTCACATAAGACAGCGGTGCAAAACGCATATATGCATATGACATACGAGAAAGACTGTGTCATTCAATACCCAGCCTCTAAATTTCGAAAATTTGTTTCTCTATCTTGTAACAACAGTAAAGTTTAGTATTGTAAAATTTCCGCATAAAAAAATTCTGCTGTAATGTTAATTAGTAATTTCCTACTGGATTGTAAGAGAAAATTAAGAAAAAAACCATTATTAAAACTAGACCTCAAAGGTGTTAGGTTGATAAAATTTATAAATAGCTTAACACACGATACTTAAACATATCATGAAGTGATTTTTGGAGTAAGGCTTCGTCTAAATACATGGAAATGTTGTGATGCGTGCTCAGTCATACATTCATTCAATATGGCATGGCTTCTAAATTTTGAGTAGTTGAACTGCATATTTATGTAGTTTATATTGTAAGTAGACATTAGGTTATAGTTCATTTTTTGTTGGACTATTGAAATCGGTGTAGTCACACAACCATTTTGTTAGAGTTATTGGCCATAATAAAGTTTACAGTTATCCACAATTAGAATTTCGGACAATTACGCAACGGATTTCATGTGTTCGTTCATAACGCTCCCTACATTCTAACACTAGCTACTTACTTAATACAAAAGCCTGTAAGTTTATCGCTAATACTGCAGCCGTACGTTCTGGTTCACTATTCACATGCACCATTTTCAAGTAACATATATTATTAAGTATTTTCTGGTTGCGAAGACCATATTACATTTCATTTCCTTAGCCGGGTAATAGCGGTCCTCCGTGTTGAGCGCCTTGGTTGCCCTGGTTCGGGAACGGCGATATGCGTCATTTACGCGCTGCTGCGTAGATTAGCGAGATCATATCAGGGCCCGGAGAACACGCTACAATAGAGAACGCCAACAGACCGTTCAGGATGCGTGGCAGTAACGCACACAGTTATTAATGCAGAACATTGATTTTCTGAGGTGCAGGGCGGCATCAAAAGCCGCCTCCCTCGCCATTGTAAATACAGCGAGGACTAGATTATAATAAACTCTCCATCGCGACTACTATTTGTAGTTCTATGAGAACCTGGGAAAGAGTAGATCAAAGACATTTATGCAGTGAAGAACGTGTATTAATTCCGTCGACTGCGAATTCTCGTACTGTTAAAGCAGTAGTCATTTTCTTCAGACTCATTTTATGGACGTGGAATTCAAACAGAAAGACTTGCTCGAGGCGTTAGAACAACGCAATAATGCCATAAGATCATTTCATTTCAGAACACCACTCTTGTTCCAACGAAAGGAAAACAGAATTCATTATGGAAATGAATAACTGTTGTTCTGCATTAATTAGTTTGCTTATTTCATTTATTTTTCATAGGTCAGTGTGCAGATTGCAGGTCTGCGGTGCATACCTTAATAATATGTAACTCAAAGAATCATGCGTCGAACCGCTATTTACGAAGATATGATACATACAGAATACGTATTATTGGAAACTAAAGTTGGTTTACGTTTCACAAAGTGCCCTCAAGTTATTAACCTACAATCAAATTAGCACTTAGGAACTTTACAGGGAGAGAAGAAACTAAAAGACTAAAATGAAGACTAATAGAAATTACACAGTGTGGTGCATAACGGATTGTCTCAGCAAGAATGCAAGCCGCTGTAGAGTGAAAAGGTTAGTATTCAATAGATTGCATTCTTACTCGTACGTAGGAAAGTGTTTTACGGAGAGTTTAATTTTTAAACCAAAGCCTGCAGCAAAATATGTCGAAAAAGTAGATTTCTGCGTATTCTGAATCACATGCGTGAACATAAATGAACGCAGTCTTTCCATGTTCGCCACGCAAATGGGTAACGGTATGGATAAATGTAATTGATGGTTCCTGTATTTTCTCTGAAATAATTTTAAATGAGTGAATTCATTTTTACTGTGTCGCTAGGGATTTTGTTTAAACATTTGCATTCGACACTAATCGTTTCAAGCGCGCTCTCTTTGTGCCGTCTTTTGAGCTCGGTTAACGTGAGTGCTACTGCGTGTACCGTAAGCGATGCGCACATACTGTATGAGCATAACTCCCACCCTCTTTCCCTGTTCCATTCGTGAATGTTTCGCAGGGGGAAAGATTGTCGGTACCCTTGTACGTGAGCCCGAATTACTCTAAATTAAGCGTTGTGGTCATACTAAACGAAAGACATCATGACCATTGCCTTCTGGAAGAGTGAATACACACAGGTGGCACTACGGTCATTGACACGCATATAAGCAGAGCAAACGCTAGTGGCGAAATCCAATAACATAAGGGACTTTAACGAAGGTCATGTAGTTATGGCCCGGGCCTTGGGAAAGGCCATCTCGAATACGGCTAAACTGGTCGGCAGTGCGGTTCGGCAGTTGTTAGCATCTATCCGTAGTGATTGAAAGACGGTGAACTAAGAAGTTGGCGACAAGGTACAAGACTTTCACGACTCATCACAGAGCACGGTGGTTGGGGACTCGCCCACTCCGTAAAGAACGGGCGGTAATCTGTGGCCGATCTGACGACAGAGTACAGCGATGGTGCAGCCGCAAGCGTTTCAGGGCAAACCGCTCAGTACACATTGTTGAACACTGGACTCCGCCCCAGACGACGCCAAGGTGTTCACATTGCGACATCAATTCTTACTGCAGTAGGACCGGATCACTGAGATTCAGCCGTGGGCGAATGGAAAATTTCACCTGGACGGATGAATCCCGTTTCTTCTGCATAAAGTCGATGGTCGCGTCCAGACACGCCATGGTCGATCCGAAAGGCTGTTCCAAATACACCGCGTTACCAACGCAGACTGGAGACGGCAGAGTTTAGCTGTGCGGCCATTGTTCGTAGCTTCTATGGAACCTGTGTTGGTAATAGTGACAATACAGGCCACCTGCATCATGCTTACTGCTTTCCCCTACGCCGTCGTCGTCTTCCAAGCAAGATAACTGTCTGACACAAAGCCAAAACGGTGCTACAGCGGTTTGAGGAGCATGTTAGTGGAATAAAGTCGATTACTTGAACACCAAATTTCTGTGATACGAAACCCGGTGGAACATATCTGAGACAACATTGGCCACCAACTTCGTACCTACATACCACTGGCCCGTAGTTTACTGGAATTATGTGAGCCGGTGCTTTCGGAAACCTACGAAGACTTGAAAAATCCGCACCCCGAGAGAATCGCCGCTGAAGCGTTACAGAAATGGAGCGGGACGCTCATAAACAGTTGATCATAATGTTAAGCCTCACCAGTGACTCGTACACCAACCAATGGCCCACGTTTGTTTGGATCCGGTGCTCTCGTTAGCTTTCAGTGAAGTTATCCGCGATGCGTAAGGTCCTCCTCGTAAATTACGCCTGTGCACTTCATAGACATTTCCGTAACACTCGCAAGCTGACCAAAGAATAAATGCGCGACTTATCGCGGATTTCTTTAATGTTTTCTGTTTCTTCGTCAATGCAGTCTTGTATTGCTGGAACAACGATTTAATAGCAACTTCATTGTTAAGTGGTTTGCACTTTTCATACATATCCGAGGCCTATTTGGTATTGAATTTGTTCACAGAAACTGAAGCTTCGCTATCTGTTGTCTTTTCCATGTGCTGAATAAAGAGAGCAAATTGCTTTTCACGGGATCTGTGCTTGCGCAAATCTTGTTCAATCCCTCGTTGCGGGTTTTAGTTCTCCTGGACGTCGTCACACGCTAGCACAGTACACTTTTGTGTTTCTGCAAGTAATTGATGTCAGTAAGATCTGTCCAGAGTTGCACGCGTCGGCCTTAAGACCCTTTTATAGACTGAAACTTATGCCTTTTCGAATCACGCGGCTCGCTCCGTTGATAAAGCAACACAAGGTAAACTGGTGCTGGAAGAGGGTACAGTTCCTCCACATATTCATAGGATACAACCCAACATGTCTTCTGGCGTTTCCTCTATTGAGCGATTTGAGCGGTTCCTCCTGCACCCCCCCCCCCCCCTTTCTCTCTCTCTCTCTCTCTCTCTCTCTCTCTCTCTCTCTCTCTCTCTCTCTCTCTCTCTCTGCCTCCCTCCCCCCTCTCCCCCATTGTAAGTCTGCAAATGCTACAAACGTAGGTTTGCCTTTTGTTAACCTATTTTCAAAAATGGTTCAGATGGCTCTGAGCACTATGGGACTGAACATCTGTGGTCATCAGTCCACTACAACTTAGAACTACTTAAACCTAACTAACCTGAGACATCACACACATCCATGCCCGAGGCAGGATTCGAACCTGCGACCGTAGCAGTCGCGCGTTCCGGACTGAGCGCCTAGAACCACGAGACCACCGCGGCCGGCTTAACCTATTTTCTAAGGCAAGTCCTAGGATCAGTATTGCCTCCAAACTGATCTTCCTCGAGGTCGGCTAATACCAATTTCTCCACTCTTTTGTACAGAATTTGTCTCAGTATTTTGTAACCATGACTTACCAGACTGATATTAACGCCTGTCAGCGCTGTCTTGCTGTGGTTTTGGAATTATGGTATCTTCTACAACATTAAAATATGCGCTGTTAGATCAACACAAACAAAGAATGCGAAGGGCTTTATTTATATTAAGAACTGAACTGTTCACACAGAGATAATTACAGTACCTAATATGGGCGTACTGGCGCCTCGCATTGTATATAAAGCGTCCTCCTTGTACGTCGTCCAGACCACGAAAGACGACTTCATCTCCATCAGGCGAAAGAAGAAAACGGCAGCATCGATACAAATTATCTAAGATAAAATCCTACTGAATGACACAATCTTCCGCGAAACTAAACAGAAAGACTAGACTGCTAATCTCTGTGATGGGGGAGGTGTATATCGTATCTTAAAAGTTAAAACATAATAAACAAATGTAGGAGAAGGACTACAGTTATGAATCAAATGATTGATTCGTGTCGCCGATGATGGCCTCGTGGTATATTACACTTCCCCAGTCAGTGACTTGCGGTCTTTCCTTTTATGAAAGACACCACATTCGCCATAATAGATTGTGGTTTATCACTTTCCAAACTTGATACCGCTTCATAATGGTCTTAGGTCCGAAACTGCAATAGTGACAAAGTATTTTTACAGTTAATAGCGAATGTCTTTCGAAACGCTCTATGACTGTAAATTTCAACCACGAGAAGTTGTTTCCGTTTAGTTTTGCGAGACACAGTTGTTTCATGATAGTTCTCAGTGGGGTGCAATCTTAGAGCATTTCTTCTTTCATTATATATTAATTGTTCTATGTTTGTGGTGACAAAGGCATCTGCACACATAATTAAAACGAAAGAAATATCATGTCATGGATAGTCGGTGATTAGCGACCCTTGTCACAGGTGACCCATAGCCTAACTTGGTCAGTCATTCTCAAGCCGTTATCATATCGACAAATAGACAAGACATAAGGCAGTGAATTTCCAGGGAAGCTGCGGCTGTTAAATTTGATCAGTTTTGGCATAAGCGATCAACGGAAAGAGCAGCGATCACTAAGCCACTAAATGCAGTTGATTAACTTGAAAGTAGTTGTATGATGTGCAGTTTCGTTGCACAGAATCTTAAGACCTCTGAAATTCCAAATTTAAGACCGAATGAGAATGGTTGTTACCTCGCAACGCAGAAATTTTCTGTACAACTACTTCTCATGATAATACGTCTCTTCACGAATCCTTGCAACTACAATATCGTGCAATATCACACAGTAAAAGGAAACCTTTGGCAGGCGTCGAAGAAATGTCGCCCCAAGAGTCGGTGACATTGCTTGGCTTCCAAATTTTACGGATTTGTCTCTTTGTAAATTAATTGTAAGAAAACAAAGATAATGTACAACCAGTATATTAAAAACACTGGTACAAATTAAAATAGAGATATAAAAACATTTAAATTTTTGTATTAAAGGCAGCTGGAGACGAGCAAAAGATGCGTGTAATCCAGATTACCCTTTTCCAGCTGTGAAATTCTGTAATACGTGTAATCCAGATAACCCTTTTCCAGCTGTGAAATTATGTAATACGTGTATTATGAGTGATCATTTGGTTTTTAGTGGTTGTAATTATACTGTATTACAAAACTAGTTAAAGGCTCGTTGCGAACAGTCAATATATCTGTAAATTAAGCGGAAGGTTCTTACGCTGACAATGGTATAAACATCCACAAAAGTTATTTCTATTGAATATCGCTTACAGTTAAATCGGAAATTGGGGCTGACGTTAAGATAAAACTATCCTGACAGTGAGGGATGCTCTGTGTCTAAGAAAAAAATGAAGAATAATTGTTCTTTGCAGTCTGAGGACTGAGGGTAACTCACCTCACCTCATAACACTTCCGCAATCGCGACATCGGTCCTAGTTTCATTCATTCTGGGTTTCCTGCCTAACCATACACGCCGAAATCGCCAAATACTTATTTCATCCTTCGTTCTATCAGATATGTTAATAACATCAAATATAACATCATATCTGTATTACATTCGTAATAGTCACAGAATGTGTTCACGACGTTAACGTGAGAAAATATAAACATGTAATGGGATGCGAACCTACACCTTTAGACTGCTTAAACCATGACATTATCCATAGCACTATCACTTGTCCATGTGATTTTAGTTTCATCTCTTGGTTATTGTATTATCTCTAGAAGCCTTATATCATGATACTAATTGACATATAATAATAATGGGTGACGTGTTCGTGATAAATTACGAGTGCGTGGTCGCTTTGAAATGGCGTACTACAAATTGTAATACAGAATATCTAAATTTGTCCAAATGAACATGCAAAATGCTGTATCGACAGTCGATATTACATTTGACGTCAAAATGTCGCTTTTGCAGAAAGCCTTGGGAGACGAGTGCTAAGCGTAAGCGAAAGTTGTTTGATGTAGCTATCTGTGGTTGTGCATCCTATGTGGAAGTTTATTCATCTTCCTATAATCACAGCAACCAACATCCATTTGAACTTCTTTACTGTATTCAAGCCTTGTTCTCAATCAACAGATTTCACTGCGCTTCTCCCCCACCTCTCTCTCTCTCTCTCTCTCTCTCTCTCTCTCTCTCTCTCTCTCTCTCTCCCCCCTCTCCCCCTCCCACTGTAAAATTAGTTACTCCTTGATGCCTCAGATATGTACTAATAAACGATCCCATCTTTTAGTTGTGCCATAAATTTGTCCTCTAGGGCAATTGGTGCAGTAACTCTCTTTCAATCCAATATTTTTTGTGAATCAAAAGATTAAAAAAAATTGTATTCGTCACTTCAATATAACATGAAAATCATAGATTGCATGGTGCAGTAAGTAGCAGTTGACTTTGAACAATAAAAAGTGAGAGGTCCTCTAGATAAGCATTTAAGAAAAACTTGTAAAAATTTCTCATACACGATAAATAAAACATTCAAAGGTTGTAAATTAATTACCTACGGATTACAATTACAGCCGACAGCTCGAATGGGAAACATCACATTGAAAGTGTTTTGGGGAAGGCGAGCCTTAGACAGTTTTCTATTGCCAGCACACTAGTAAACCTGTTGCACCTTCTTAGAGAGACAGCCTTCTCTACAGTTGTATGTTGCACAGTGTAGGACCATTAGGAGATAGGATTGACGGATGACATCAAAGTTCAAAGAAGGGCATCTCGATTTGTATTACCGCTAAATAGGAGAATGTCACAGATATGATAAGCCATTTGGATCATTATTAATGACTTTTCATCCTGCTGTATCTTTCCACGAAATTTCGGTCAAAGAATTTCTCCTCCTAATGCCAAAATAGTTTAACTCCCACCTGTACAATGAGATACGACAATCGTAATAGAATAAGAGCTCCCGCGGAAAAAATAGATATTATTTCTCTTACGCTATTCCTGAGTGAACCGGTCGAAAAATATTAGGAAAATTGTTCCATGAACTCTGCTGATCACTCAAATGTGAATTTGAGGGTAGTTATGGAGATATTGGCAAATATTTTCAGAAATACTTTTCTTACTGTTGCCAGTGAAAATCTTATATCCTCTTCTTTCCTGCTGTCATCAGTTTTTCTGCCCAACTAGCAGAATTCGTCTAAAACATTCAGCATTTCCAAAATACAGGGTGAAAAGTATTTTAACTGATAAACTCTGGGATGTTGTAGGGGGACATCAAAACAAATATTTTTCGCTAATGTCATTTTTTTCTTATGAGGAGTATTTAAACCGGTAGAGGAAGATTTCTCTGGTGGCAAATTAATTAAACCAACAAACACTTTTCAATTTTTTTATGACCAAGAGACAATAAATAAACACAACGCAATTTTAATTACAGTAGATTTTCAAAAATTCCTCCACTGGCACGTAAACAAAAGTTACACTGCCGGATCATGTTCTTTCTGACACGGTCAAAAACCCCAGGAGTATCCTGAATTGTTCCTCCTGCTGCTGCTGCTGCTGCTGCTGCTGCTGCTGCTAATACTATCAGGGCAACCAGATCCTCTTCTGATGCAACAGTAGTTGCGTAAAATAGGTTGCGCATCTCTCCCCACGCAAGTGTCCAGAGGGGGCATATCTGGCGATCAAGGAGGCTATGGTACAGGACCACCTCTGCCAATCCACGTTTCTGGGAACCGTCGGTCCAGGAATCGACGCACACGATTACTGAAATGTGCCGGCGCCACGTCATGTTGGAACCATATGCGTTGTCTTGTAGGGAGCGGGACGTCATCCAGCAATTCTGGCAATGCTCTGGAGAGAGATTTGTAATAGTGCCTGCCATTTAATGGCCTAGGTAGCAGATACGTCCAACTAAACAATCCCCAACAACACCGACCCACACATTAACGAAGAACCGCACTTGGTGAGTGCTAGTAACTACGGCATGTTGGTTATCCTCATTCCAAACATGAGAATTGTGCATGTTGAAGACTCCATCACGCCCGAACGTTGCTTCATCGGTAAACAACACAGAGGATGAAAATGTAGGATGCATTTCACACTGTTCCAGGTACCACTGCGAAATATGCGCTCTAGGTGGATAATCAACTGGTTCCAGGTTGTGGACACGCTGTAAGTGAAAGGGACGTAACAATTACTCTCAAAGGACTGCTCTTACAACCGTCTGATTCGTCCGCACGTTACGTGCAACTGCACGAGTGCTGATTGAAGGATCCCGCTCCACATGCTGCAAGACAGCTTCCTCAAATCGCAGCGTTCTTACCGTGCGACGGCGTCCCTGTCCAGGTAAACTGCTAAATGACCCGATCTCACGCAGACGTTGGTACACAGCAACAAAGGTCGTATGATACAGGAGACAGCCATTAGGATATTGTTGTTGATAAACCCGCTGTGCAACTCGTCTGTTGTGGTGCGCTACGTAGTACGCACCAACCATATGAGTGTACTCCAGGTGTATCGCTCCATTAGTAAACATTGACAGTGCACTGCTACACTGGTGGACAGCAGTTGCCTACAACTGAAGAGCGTAATACGGCCTCCACCGGTTTAAATAATCCTCATAAGAAAAAATGACATTAGGGGGAAAATATTTGTTTTGATGTCCCCTACAACCTCCCAGAATTTGTCGGTTTAAATACTTTTCACCCTGTATTTGATCAAGTGAACATCTGAAACTGAGAAATATATTTTTAGAATGAAAATCTGTGTCAGATGCCAGTAATTTCCTAATTTATTCCACAACTGAATAAAGTTCATCTTCAGGCGCCACTAAATAATTATGGGGACATAAATGTGTAACGGTCGGGCCAGCGAGTCATGGGGGTCACACCCACCTCACACAAACGCGGGCTGTAGGGCCAGAAGCCACAGCGCCCCCCCCCCCCCCCCCCGCCCCCCCCCTTTCCCATTTCTTCCCGTGCAGCTCGACACCCAAGAGCAAATGCATGAGCTGCCCGACTGCCACACATTTATATCCCCTTAATTATCTGGTGACACCTGAAGCTTTTTATGCTTAAAAATCGGTTGTGGAATAAATTAGGAAGTCACTGGCAACTGATGCGGATTTTCATTCTATAAATAAAATTTAGCGTTTCATTTCGTAATTTAATTCGGTCAGTATTACGTGACGCAGTTTCACCGGAAGAGTTCACTCCAGAGCTGCATGCAGGGGTTTCATGGATGATTCCCCAGGAACAGTGTTGTGATTAGTAGCCAGCCAGTGCACTGGACCGCAGTAGAATGATGTGCGTGTCTGGTTTTGCGAGCTGCTATCAGTTTCGTAGCTGGTCGGCAGCAGCCTCGTAGTTGAACTGCGGCTGTAGCCGTGGCCGCCGCCGTCCCCGGCGGAGTGCAACCGGCGTGCAATATTGATGCGGGGCTGGCGTGCGCAGGACGCTGGGGCAGTGCCAGACGCCGACGGCGACCGCGACCCGCCGTGGCCCGAATAGCCCCGCGTTCGACGTTCCCTCGACCACGTTACGCCAAGCCACGCAGTTCTTCGTATCCGCCAGACTCCAGTGCTTCTGCAATTCAGCATACCTATATTGTGATAATGTGAAAACTAGTATAAATTTTAAATGTTTTCTGTGTATTTACGGAAGTGATTTATCTGTAAAGGTTTCCGACGACATTACGGCCGCACGGTGGGAATTAAGCGTTCCGACGCGGAGTAGTAGGTGGAGTTAAACGCAATGGACATACCATTTCGGAAATCGTTAGAGAATTCAGTAATCAGAGATTCAGTGTCAAGAGTCCGCCGAGAAAACCAAATTTCAGGCAATGCCTCTCGCCGTAGACAACGCAGTGGCCGACGGCCTTCACTTAACGACCGAGACAGCGGAGTTCGCGTAGGGTAGTCTCCTCTAACAGACGAACTACACTGCGTGAAATCGGCGTGGGACGTACGAAGAACGTATCCGTTAGAACAGTGCGGCGGAATTTGACTTCAGTGGGCTGTGTGGTAGCAGACGACCGACACGAGTGCCTTTGCTAACAGCACATCACCACCTGCAGCGCCTCTCCTGGGACTCGTGGCCATATCCGTTTCTCCCTAGACTGGAAAACCGTGGCCTGGTCATAGGATGAGTCCCGATTTCAGTAAAAGTTGACAGTAAGGTTAGGCTGTGACGCAGACCCCACGAAGCCGTGGACGCGAGAAGTTAACAAGGCACAATGCAAGCTGGTGGTAGCTCCCTAATGGTGTGGACTACGTTTACATGCAATGGACTGGGTCCTCTAGTCCACCTCAACATACTATTGACCGGAAATACTTCTGTTCGGCTACTTGCAAATAATTTGCAGCCGATCATGGAAGTCATGTTCCCAAACGATTTCATGTCGCCGTGTCACAGTTTCTCGCAATTGGTTTTACAGCATTGTGACCAGTTCGAGCGAATGATTTGCCCACCCATATCGCCTGACATGAACCGCATAGAACATTTATGGGACATAACCGAGGGGTCAGTTCGTGCTCAAAATGTAGCACCGGCAACACTTCAGCAATTATGGACGGCTATAGAGAGACGTTGGCTCAATATGTCTGCAGGGGACTTTAAAAGACTTGTTGAGTCTATGCCACGACTAGCTTCTGCACTACGCCGGGCAAAAGGTGGTCCGACAAGATATAAGGAGGTATCCCAGGACTCTAGTCTCCTCAGCGTATTTTGCAGATAATCCATGTGGTCTACAGTATCCAGACACCTACTAGTGGGCGTGATGTGTTTCCACTCTCTGCCTTTGTGGTGCCCAAGGATACCTTCAGTGACATGTTTGAGTGTGTATGGAGCGTAAAACACGTTATGATTCATCCCAAAGGCATTCCATTCCATTCCGTTCCGTTCAGATCGGGAATGTAGGCAGGCAAGTCGATTTCAGGAATGTTATTGTCTAGAAAGCGTTGCCTTACAGATTCTGCGTTATGCCATGGTCCAGTGTCGTGTTGATACCATCAATCATTATCTCTTAACTGTTCCTCTATTGACTATAGCGCTCAATATTACAATGCGTATTAATATCCTCCTACATTTCGCTTTTCTCAAGCGCAGTAAGGGGACCAGAACCTCTCTACTAAAAAACCCTTACACTGTAACACGACGTTCTCCGCACTTTACTGTTGGCACTACCGATGATGGAAACGTCATCCTGGCACCAGTCATACTCAAAACCTTCCATCGGATTGGTGCCAGGGTATAATGTAATTCATCACTCAAAATCACTCGTATACAATCATCCCCTGTCCAGTAGCTCTTTATGCATCTCAAGCGTCGTTTAGCGTTGGCTACATTAATGTGTGGCATACGAAGAGCTGCTCGACCATTGTACATTCCGGAGGACGACGCTTCAAATCGCGTCCGGCCGTCCAGATTTAGGTTTCCCGTGATGTCCCTAGATCACGCTGGCCAAATGCTGGTATGTTTAGTTTGAAACTGCCTTGCCGATACCATTTCACGTCCTTCAAACATGGAGCCCGGCCTCCGTCTCTAACAATCTCGTGTCGACGTGGCGTTAAACACTGATCTTCCTTCCTTCCGTCAACCATTGTACTTCATTGTTTTTTTTTTTTAACTCAATACGCACGGTCACTGTGCTAGCTGGACAGCTGGTAGCAGTTCAGAACTAACGAGTGATACTTCCTGCTTTTTTCATGCCATATTTTTTTTACAACCACCCAACGTGAGGCTGGACCGCGCCTGGCCAGTCAGAGCATGAGACCTGCATCGTCTTGGTTTAGCTGTAGTTACTCCTTTGCGTTTCCACTTCTGTCACATCACAAGCGATGGACTCGGCCAGCTTTAGAAGGGTTGAAATGTGTCTCATCAGTTTATTACTCACATGACGTCCAATGACTAGCTGACGTTCGAACGCTCTGAGCTTTCCTCAACGAACTTCCCTGTTGTTACTGTTGTGCCAACACAATATCTCCACTTCCTTTTACACTGGCGGGTCTGCCTCGTGACATCTACTGATAAGTTACGCGTTTCATAGGGATGTCGGGATACTTTTCGTCATGCAGTATATGTGAACAGGTCGTCCACAGTGTTGCCTACAGAAGTATATAAAAAGGGGATTTACATCATCATAGAGCCACCATTCTTCCGTCAAACCCACATTTACCTTTTTGTTTGTCATCATCCGTCGCAAACTATGACTGTGCTTAAAATACTTGCAAACAGACCTCACGCAGTCTCAAGTCCAGATATCTAGCCTAAATATCTCTCCCACCTAAAGACAGTGGGTCTGGGAAAATGGACATTCTACCCTGCAGATTAAGAAGGCAATCCAGTACGTGGGGAATGGACGCCAGAAAAATTGCTAGCCTTTGTTCCCTGTCTTGCCAATATTTCGCTGAAGATATCAAATTTTCTGAAATTTTCAGGTCAGTAATTTTCCATACACCATCTAAAATGGTAATCCGCCTGGGAACAGTGAAGAACTATTTATTATTGCAGAAGGCAGGAATTAACAAAATATCTTGACAATATAGTAAGGTTTACATGGCCAGACCACATGCACCGTGAATAACACAACGAGCGTCAGTGGTGTGCAGTCGTCTTTCACAACTAAGTAAGTCTATAGTTTGTCAACTTTGTATGGTCAGTGGACACCCTTTGCAGTATGATAAAACTGGATACTCGAATATTAAAGAATACTTCTAAATCCGCATGGCGGAAAATGTGGTGTATCGTGGTAACGGCTGCCAGTTGTACAGTGCGCGGAATCCTGTCATCTCCACGATTTTCTCTACTAGAAGACGACACAGTACGCCGATGCTGGCAACGGGCGGCAACCCTGGAGAAAGCTGAGTTCAACTCTTAAGAGAACCCTGCCTGCCGTGTCGTGTGGGGCAGACACATCGATCTCAGCGCATGCGCAGAATGCACTTAGCGCGCTAATCAACTCCAGAGCAGAGGAAGTCTCTGGCAGTTTTCCATGGGTCACCTGAGGATTGGCAGGTGCCCAGGTGAAATATCGTGGAGTGTAGTAAACTACGATTGACTGCAAGCCCGAAATTCCTTTGAACGCGACAATCACTGACTGCAGGCAGCCACCACAGAACACCGCTCTCTGTCCTGATAAAATCATTTTCAAGTCTGTCTCCCGTCCTCTCCCCTCCCCTGCTCCTCCTCACCGTAAACTTGTTACCGGAGGACCGTGAGGACATCTGATTGTCTCTGACAGGTCGCCGGTTTAATTTTGCAGTGGTGTGAAAGGATATTCCAACGCGGCAGTGAGTTCACCGCGCTTCGCCATTACTCCATTAATATTTTCGGCGCGCTCAGAACAAGTATGGCGTGAAATGCGGCTACGCCTGGCACCGCCATCAACACTGCCTAACTAGAGCGGCGGCTGATGTACTCATGGTCACGCACCACACGTGGCCGTGGATGTGTTTTTAAAGTGAACATTTCACGGCCTTCATTTTCAGCTGCTCTGTATTTCCACTATTTACCATTTTACTCTTCATTTGTTTATTTTATTTATCAAAGGACTACACTGATAAATCCCCACGCTAATACACGAGGCTGAATATGGAAAGACTACAAATTTACCATCAGAGTAAGGGGTGGAGTCCTTTTTTGGGTTTTGTGCTTTCTGCTGTGTTGTCAGACTGTTTGCCTGTCTATTAAGAACTCTTTTCTCAGAAACGGGCTACCTTATCAAGATGAAATTTGTCAAATATTACGGTCTATGGCCCCTCTGCGGGATAAAAATTTTATACTCTTAAATCAATCACTTCAGTGGAAACGAACGGCCATTTGTGTGTCTCATTTTGATACTCGAAAACTCACTCATTAAATCCTATAGGTTGTTTCACAGTCAAAAAAATCTGAAACTTATAAAATTGTGATCATATGACATAAAAAATTTCTTCTATTTGAACACACATTGTATATAAGGCCCCTGATCGCTTCATTTTGTATGTCCGGGCTACTACTGTAGAGATTTTGATATTGTCTTGGAGTCCCCGTGACCTATAGCCTGCCAGTATCGATAACAGGCAAAAAGAGGATATTCTCGGTACCTCAATACTCGAGCCCTACTCGCACTTGGCCAAATTTTTGTCCTTAATTACGATTTTATTGTTGAAAAAGCATAAAAAATTACGCCACGGGTAAAAGTTCATACCATACAATTTCGGATGATAATCTTAGAGATGAAAAGCATCGTGAAGAGACGATACTGTAGACGAACACGCGAGGAAAGCTAGTACGGTTCTGAAAGCAACGCTATGGAGTACTATAAGAAGCTTTCATTTCCGTTCATCTCTATTTCGCTTACTACTTTGCATTTTCCTAGGTATTGTTGCGCATTGTGATTTACTAGTGTATTCTTTCAGTTTTGTAGTGAAGCCTCTTCGATTAAGTCTCTCAATCACAGGAAAAGACGCAGACGCTCCTTCGGATTTCCCTCTTGGTAGTGTGACAGCGCAGCTGTTGTCGGATAATATTACAGGTAAACCTCAGGAATGGTCCAGTGTTACCGAAGGGAGTCACATGAACAGTATCTATGACAAAAGATGTTGACCCCTGTGGTTTAACATTTGATTACTTGAAAACATTGAACGACCAGCCACCTTCTATACAGCTTTTGATAAAAGACACGTTTTAGGCTTCCTCCTACATTCAATTGACTTAACACGTGTATATTTCATGAATTAAACATTTTGTCGAGTGCAGTTCGAAAGCTGTAACTGTCTTTAATTTTGTAACTTGACAAGTGCACCAGTAAAGCTTAACGCGTGTGTGCTATGCACATAAATACCGCGAAAGGAGCTAAAAGTTAAAAGAACAAGAGGTAGCTGCAGTGTCAAAATGCAGTCGACAAACACGTTATACAAGGTGTCCCCGGAGGAACGGTCACTCGAAGCAAAAAAGCATGGGCTGTAAAACGCATGCTCAAAGATCTTAGAGCACTTGTTCATCTTTGCTACTGTGAATGGCTTCTCTTCTCCTGCAAAAGTGCTCACAGCTCGTAATGAATGAATTTTATGGTCCATGCTTACACTAGACTTTTTTGCTTCGAATGATTGTTCCTGTGACATCCGTGTATATTGACAATTCCTCCTGGAATACACTGTATTGGCCGGCCGAAGTAGCCATTCGGTTCTAGGCGCTGCAGTCTGGAACCGCGAGACCGCTACGGTCGCAGGTTCGAATCCTGCCTCGGGCATGGATGTGTGTGATGTCTTTAGGTTAGTTAGGTTTAACTAGTTCTAAGTTCCTCAGAAGTTGAATTACATAGTGCTCAGAGCCATTTGAACCATTTTTTGAACGCTGTATTGATGGAGATACAAATGTTGCGCAGAATGAAGGTAAAAGACAGAGATGTCCTTGTATAAACCTGTTTGCCCTAATTCGTGTAATTTATTCAAATGTGTATTGAGTCTGATTCTAAAATTTCTCTTTGGTTACCGTAATGTCGAAAAATTAATATTTCAGAGCAAATTTTAGTGGTTTACGGAATATGTTCAATGTCACTGGGTTTTGGTGACGGCGTGAGAAATATATAGATAAATTACTTGTTAGGAAAGGCGTGGAAACAGTAAACGCACTGGGAATACATTTCTAAATCCTGGACTATGAAGGTTTACCTAAGTGTATAACACTGAAAATTGCGTGAAACTTTGTAAACTATTGAGAAACCAAACAAGCTTCATTATATGTAAATAGACTAATATTATGAACGTGACCAGCCTTAGTCGCTAGGTGGGAGGGCAGCTGAAAATGGAGCAAGTAAAATGATGCACAAAAAATTGCTAAATATAACAGTTAACTTTCCGTAGCTGAACTGTATTACCTAGTGGTGTTCGGATACTGGTTGAAATTCTTTAGTGAATCAGCTGCATTCTCGTAGCGTAACCATAGTAAGTTCTGTATCGAATAGACGAAGTTCAGACATACAGGTGCTGATAAATGTGGTTTCTAATGTCGCCGTGAGATGTCTAGAAGCGAATCACAGAACACGTCCGGAGGAGCGCAGCTGCGAAAAAGGCCGCATTGTTTGTGCGCGCGACACACGCGCGCGCGCGCATACACACACACACACACACACACACACACACACACACACACACACACACACACACACGTCATAACTTATACGGCAGTGACAGTGCGCTTTACTCTCTCTGCTTTTTTGTGAGATTCTTGCCGCAGGCCGTATGTTGGCAGGACACGGCCATCGCTTTTCCGATGGACAAGGCGCCGTAATTCCCCGCAAGCGTACGTAGTGGCTGCCGGCGGCGTCGGTGGTGGAGGGGTGGCGTGTTGGTGACGTGGCGGCGATGAATGGGGAGCGCCCCCGTGCGTTGCCATGGCGATCGGCGGCTGACCCAGATAGCGCCGTCATTCAGCCGGGGCGTGTGCTCCCCGGCGGCCTTCCGCCCAGCTGACAGATAAACAGCAGTCTCCAGCCTAGGCGACAGTGTGTCGGGAAAAAAAGAGAGGCCAAGCTGCCGAGCTGACTCATCCGTTCGCTGCGCGATAACGCCCTGCTGTCACTTTCCGTTAACCTGCACTTCATACGAGTGGCGCTTTCCTGTTGTTTCCACGAGGGAAGCGTACGCCCAACGGCTCGTCAAGTTTACTCTCTTTTCGCGCCATTGTAATATGTTAGTAGTTTTGAAAGTCTGGTGTAAAGGAAAAAAAAAGATATTGGTTTCGTAGAAAGCTCACCTTCCTTCTTGATATAATACTCTTTGAGAGACACACACTGTGCCCAGCGATCTTCCAGCTTTTTCATCGTTTCGGAAAATAAGTTTTGCCAAACTCCGCAAAATACTCGTTGACTGCACTATCACTTCCTCGTTTCATGAATTTTGTTTCCCATGCAAACCAAAGTTTTAAGTTAGGAGACAAGTCTAAGTAACTTGGGGCAGTTTGTGGACATAGGGTGGAAGAGGAACCAGTTCAAAGAACTTCCACCAGCGTTATCGCTGATTTGTGGGATGGTGCATTGTCCTGGTGAAAGAGCATTGTTTGCGTGCCATCCTTGGTCCTCTCTGTCAACTCAAATTTAAAACTATCCAACAATGAAGCATAATAGGGTCCATTTATGGTTATCCCTTTTTTCCGAGTAATCTGAGGATTAATCCTTCGGAATCCCAAAAAAGTGGTCATCACCTTACAGCTGACAAAATGGTCTTCACCTTCTTCGGTGCACTTCAGCCAGCCTTTGCCCATTGTTTTGGCTACCGTTTTGACACTGTTGATGAAACGTGGATCCATCATTACACACCAGTCACAAATGGGCGCAAAAGCTCCTACGGATTGCGATTAAACATCGTCGGACGTAGTACTGAAATGTTGTGCTGGTGGGACTTATGGTCAGCTGTGACCAGTCGCAGCACCCACCTTGCACACAGCTTTTTCAGAGCCGTTTCTCCGTGCAGCATGTTGCTTACAGTAATCTCACGAACTTTTATTCGGATGTCTTGCATTACCTTAACGTGGATTATGTAAATTGCTTGCTTTGTAATGAACTTAGTTGAACTGCCGGAGCGCACTTCGTTCACGATGCTTGTCCGACGCCGTTTAAATTCATTGATCCAAAAGTAAATAGTGTTCAATGACGGTGCAGAGTTCGCTTGATCATCATGGAATGCTGTTTAGATTTGCGGTGCAGTACAGCCCTTCAAATGAAAATATTTAATATCACGAAACTCTTACTTGCTCCATTTTCAGACGCAGTCGACACACTGACTTTATCCAGACGGATTTCGGCAATGAACTATAATGCACATTGTTGAAATTCTTTATAGGAAAAAGTCAGTGGATGAAAAAATGGTCAGTGTATTGTCTTCTAAATATCGTTTGGCGCGTCTATACGTGTACATTTTCTGTAGCAAATTAATGTTGACGTTTTGAAATCTTTGTACCACACCTCGCCTACTGTCTGACTTTTCAACAGTTTTCCAGACGAACTTCGTCAAGAACGTACATAGCGAATTTCAGTTCGGCCATCACTATACTTCATTGCTAGTTCTTCAGTGGTGTTCCTGTATTACGACTTTTTGTATCTCGAATAGTGTATCAGAGCCTCACTTCCGCAGTTCGATATTGGGCTTGTTGATGTAACATTCTGTTGGCATTCCCTCAAGGACTGACACACCACCACGACGGTGATGCGTTCCGGTGGCGTCTATGAAGAATTTACCTTAAAGCAGTAGACAAGTTCACACGTACTGTTAGTGCTGTTTTCCCTTTTTTAATCTTCCTCCTAACAATTACATCGCTACGACGAATTCAGTTTCTTCAGAAAGGAACAATGAATACATTATAGAATATAACTGCTTCAAATAATGTAAATTGTATTTGTATTGCTTTTGGTCACCAGTAGAAACCAACAATGACCGTACTTGCGGAGTTCACCGCTGTCATACCTTCTGTGCTGGAGACAAGTGAGAAAGATTTAGTCAACAGTTCAGTAGCCACACAGTACGTTCATTTATTAATAAACACGGCAAAGATACGCTTACTGTCTCTTTGAAACGGAGCCAGTGCCACAACATAGTGGCGATCGAAGAATCAACGTAAAAGTTTTCAGTGGCAGATTAGAAGGAAAAATATTGAAATGATTTGCCTAAGAGTGAAATAAAACAGAGAAAATTTTGACTTGCGTTTGAATAACACTCGAAATTGTTTACAGCAAGTACCAAATGAGAATTTGAAGTTCAACGTTTAACTTCACATAGCAATGGTATCTCAGACACGCAACAGCTCACGGCCCGATCTACATTATCCACCATACAGATATACTCTAATATTACTTCAAACTTTTAACTTAAACATTGAACTTCAAATTCTCATCAACACTTCGTTTGCTATAAGTAACGTCGAACATCATTCAGAGACACATCAGATGTTTAACATGCTTTACTTCTTACTTTTAGACAAACTATTTCACAAAACATTTGGCAGATTTTCTCGAAACATTTATTTTCGACTTTTGTTAACTGTTGAAGCACACATTAATGTAACTTACGTAGAATGTGGCTAGGCATTGAAGAGGTAAATTTTTAATACTTCGTCCACATAGCTAGCAGGAGCTGTTCGTGAAATTTAACTTCGCTTAATTCACTTTCTCTCAATTGCTCTGTTGCTTTCAAGCAATTAAATCTTTCGAAAACCAGACGTCACTGTGTAAAATGGACGAATTGGGTATTAAATTGACCACTCTTCAGCTGGCTGTGTCGCGCGGGATTAGCCGAGCGGTCTCAAGCGCTGCAGTCGTGGACTGTGCGGCTGGTCCCGGCGGAGGTTAGAGTCCTCCCTCGGGCATGGGTGTGTGTGTGTGTGTGTGTGTGTGTGTGTGTGTGTGTGTGTGTGTGTGTGTGTGTGTTTGTTTTTAGGATAATTTAGGTTAAGTTGTGTGTAAGCTTAGGGACTGATGACCTTAGCAGTTAAGTCCAGTAAGATTTCACACACATTTCATTTTTTCTGCTGGCTGTGAAATTGGGGCAAAAATCCTTCATGTAATTTCTAGGAAGTCTTCTTTTAGCTCTTCTCAAACATTTAACGAAAGAGACGACCCTTAAGCGGAGTATGAGCTGACACCTAGTTTCCAGCGTTAGTAGATTACGCGCCAACGCAGCTACGCCGCGGCTGGTGCTCTCGCATTGTGTTTGAGGGTCTAGTAAAACTTGGAAATTTGATTGCTCGAGAACTCTTAATAAGCTCATTGTACTAGAGCAGTAATTATTACCTATGTTTGATTGTGTACTGCTGCCGTGCGAAAGGTGTACATTATCGGCGATTGGACGTCTCCCAGGCCGCGCTCTCTCGGCGCTGTTAGTCACAAACACAGCAATAGTCAGATGTAGCTCACCTTGGACCACACAAAGTCCCTTCTTAGTTCATACGCCTTCACTACTATCCGACTTCATACGTACCAGCATGTCTAGCTTATTTTTTAACTAACACCAGAAAAACGGCATGGCTATGCCCCACGCTCCCCAGTAGACTCTTTCCGTGACGACGACTCAGCAACAAAGTGAAGAAGAGCAGCCTCGCGCATTCTATAGAAGTGCGTTGAGTTTCCCATAGTGCTCGTGAGTATCTAGAACGAATTAGTGATTCCTTTCGGTATGGCTTCCTCAAAGCGTTTCCCGTACACCCATTCCCAGTACGGTATTGTGCTGTGTACGCATTGATTGCTACGACGTTGATACGTACAGGTCTAACCCTGTTTATCTGCACCGCGTAAAATACCGCCTTAATAACCGGATACCTGTCACAACCTGTGGCGCGCGCTGAAGTAGTTGTGTTCCTACCTAAGCAAAAGCTGGAACGATTTTAGTGGGCATATAACGTCTGGTATTATGAATTGTACCACTTCCCGAAAAACCATGTTTGTCCACTGAATCAAAACTGCCGAAATAAGCATCTGATTTCCGCATAAATAATTTAGGATTCCGAGACATGAAGCTGTGATATCATTCTTTACCTTCCATCACATTATTAAATATGTATGTAATCGCATTTGCTTCTTCCAAATCAGACTATCCTTTCAAGCCTACTCGAAAATCTAAAACATCCAGACAGGTGGGATTCAGGTAGCGTAATTTGATCCAGCAGCTCGTCCGCAAACCTGTAGCCGTGTACCGTATCCAAATTTCGCCAAACCATCAAGCGAGTTCACAGATTCATTCTTTAGCCTCCTGTTCAGTGTGGCCACAACAGCATCAGTAGCCTCTCCATGCTTTCTTGGGACCATGGACAATGTTTAGGTGCCGCAGTTTGGAAAATTTGTATAATAGTAATAGTAATAATTGGCTTTTGCTAAAAGGACTGTTATATCATGTTCCAATTTTTTTTAATAACGTCGAGTACCACCAACACGTCTTACAACTACGTGTTTTAATGAAATGCTAAAGCACATGAAGTGTAATAAGATAATATTTGAAAATTGTAATTACAGATTTAACAAAATCAGTTTCGTTTTGTGGTTGAATAAAAGGAAAAAATAAAATGTGCGTTACTCTTCAAAACATACCATAGATCTCGAGTAGGGTATTAGTTTTTACAATTCTCAACACATAGAGCAGTATAATTATTAGATAAAATCAATTGTTACAACATATTTAGGCAGTATTATTTCAGTATGTTGCTGTATAATGTACAAAGAAAGTGGTGGTACAGATTATAAGACGACGCCATACTTCTCAAATTTATTTTTTACTGCACAGAGGTTAAGGCGATTTTTGTTTCTACACTGTATTATCACTGAATAATTAGTTACACGCGATATAAATTAAATAGACTTCACGTACCTCTAGTAGTACAGATGCTTAGCTTCACAAGTAAATATTTATCTATGCACAAAGTAAACAAACCGCTCCACGCCAGAATTTTCAGCGGTACATCGAAATGGTGAGTACAGTGGCTACATGCAATCCAAAATCCATTTTATCCAAAAGGCTTGCAGGCAGTTAGTGACATTTAAGTCGAGAGAGATAATGACGTAACGGAGATGCTTAAGTCACAACAGTTTAACGAAGCACCAACAGGTTGACTGCAAGTACGACGGTAATGCCTTACCCCCATTATCAAGTTAGAATGTAGTTATCATTGTGCATATTTGTTGATTTATTGGTCATCTTCATTAGTCACTACACAGGAATGAAAGTAATAAATCAAGTGAGACCTAGCGAGCTGTTAGTTGCAAATAAGAAATGGAAATCTATTCGGGCCGCGATCTGCATCAGACTGTGGCATCTTCATTACAGCGACATTACACAGTAGTAATAAGAGATTTTTCTCGAGGTTTATGGGTGTGACCCAGTGCCTAGATGAAGACTCGTGTCGGAATGCATTATGTAAAAAGCGGAGCAGTCTTTATTTAGTCGCTTAGCTTTGGAAGGAGAGGCTGATGCAGAAAGGAAAAATACAGGGAACTGGCATCGCATCCATTATCTGATTGCAACAAGGACGGTAAGGGAAAACAAAGTGCCGAAAATGGCGTCCTGCGCGGGGTGTCCTTGGGTGACTTCTCCCTCCCTCCCTCCCTGTCAGCGACGGAGCGGAGCGACTGGACTTTGTGTGTGTGTGTGTGTGTGTGTGTCAGATTGCGTGATAATAGCCATTAATGACTATCTCATGGTTGACTGGGTGCTCGCGTTGTCTTGGGGTATGTTGTTACTGAAGTCTCTTTACGATGTGACTGTTACTGCCCATCTCGTCGCGGTGTCTGTTCTCTAAGGGGCAAGGACCGGCTAACGATCATTACGTCAGACATTTTTAATGTTCGATTGGCGTGTTTGTCCTCAGTCAAGACATCAAGTGCGGATTCCTGCTAACGTTCTATTTCACGCCAGTTATAATGTCGATGTAACACGCACGGCACTTCATCAATCTTATCAGCACTTTTATACAAGTGAAGAACAACTTCCTTGGTGGAGAGTGATAAGGCGTTCAGAATTATGTCGTCTCGTTTTTCTAAGCTATGTTGCAATCCTCATAGCTGGTGATAATCAGTTAGTGGTGGAAACAACTTCCTGTGTGCCACCATGCCTTCATACAGGACTTGAAAGCGAACGTGGTCATGGAGCTGGAAGAGTTTCGTGACGCCACAACGTCGATTTTCACGTCGCAGAGAATTTCCTAGCAAACCAGTCAGTGAAGGAAAATTAGAGGGAGAATCGTGTTGTCGGAAATTTTTGTACAGTGCCAAGAGTGAGTGGCATAGACATCATAGTAAAAATCCTGACAAGGAGGGGTGGGGGCACGGAGGGAGGGCGAGGAGCGTTGGGATGAGATTTGGGGACGTTTGAAGGTCACTGTGTTGTGAACAACTCGAAAACCACAGCTAGTACCGAAAATGCTTCCAAGTACAAAATCAAATCACACTTAATTTCGGACAAAAAGTATCATCCTCACTTTTTCTCTAGAGCTAGGCTAATAGCTTCAGTGTTGCAAGGGATGGATAAATTTCAAATTCCTGAAAATAATGCTTTAATGGTATAAAATTAATGTTTAATTTTAAATGAAGTGGGTTAAGAACAAGTATTAATGTGTTTCGGGAGTGTAATAGCAAACGGGGGGGGGGGGGGGGGGGGGGGGGAAGGGGGAGAGAGGAGAGTTGGCGCGGTGTACGAAGGCAGATCGCCGGATTGCATTTCCCTCCTTCGTCTTCATACGTCTGCAAACTGAAAACCGAAAAAGCCGCACAAGCGATTTCCCTCCTCTATCTCATTACGTCACAAGCAATAATAATCCTTATTCTATACACATTGCCTTAACACCACACGGAATACAGATTTGATTATAATACTAATGCAAGAAACACATACGGACATACTCCGTGTAAATGTCAGCAGATGTTCTACACTGCTAGAGAGGAAATTCCTTCTTAGACGTCCTGCATGGCAGCTGTAGCATTTTTCTGGAAAGGGAACTTCACACATCTCGAGCACGGCTCGCCTTCCATTTCAGAGAGACTACAGCTCCACCACATTTCCCGAGCAGGCCTCTTATGTGAGCGGACGAAATAACCTCACTGAGCTCTCTTTAGTTTACTAAATGGGTACTCTTCGCAGGTGTTACGTAAGCTATTATATAAGAAAGCTCAGTAGGTTTAGCTGACAACTATCAACCACACTGAAGAGCCTGCTCAAAGTGTAACATGCTGTCATTGTGTGTTCGACAATGTTAAATTCATTGTGTGCACTATTAATGCTGGGATACATTCTGCGGCGGCGACGGCGGTGGTGGTTGTAGTAGTAGTAGTAGTAGTAGTAGTAGTAGTAAAGAGGCTCAGAGGCGTAAATTGGTGACTTCAGATATTTCAACATCAGTCAAGCAATGCAGCAGCAGATGGTTTTTGTAGACTTCAGCATGATCAGTCCTTCTCCAACACCCGCCCTGAAAAATGTACTGTGAATGTATGGTAAGTGCCTCCACTCAAGGCAGCCTACTGTTAAATGTTCAAGAAATTCCTTAGTGGAAGAGTCAATCCTCAGGAACTTGCAATTCCACGATGTGACGTCACAACACTCTACCAGCTTTACGTTCACGAATGCATTCACGTCCCATGTGAGCACGGCATAATGTATGCAGCGTACACGACTCTTGTTCCTGAAAACTGTGATGCGTGCTGCTAATTACTTCCGTCTGTCACGGGGCACGCGGCAGCAACCGGCGTCCCGTGAGTGCATTGCGGGCTGTCGTTGGGGCATCTGCAGGCGTCAGCCGTGGTCCGAGCGTAGCAGCGTCAAACTTGTTTATTTTTTTATTGAAAAAAATCTCCGTTTTGGAGATCACCATATGATCAGATAATACCTCTTAGTCATCGCGCCGTAGCAATGTCGGAACCGCCCGTGTGGAATTGCGGAACACCAGTTTCGACATGGCTGGAATCGGTAGAAGTGAAAAATTTGGGTTAAGATGTATCAGTTGTTGAACGCATCTTTTCGAACATGCATTGTCGAAGGTGACTTATGGCAATTAGCATTCCAACCGTGGAGCGTAACATACCGGAAGATTACCCCGCAGTGGCCTCGTAGAAACGCAGAGTACATATTTTCAAATTGGACCAATGCTTTTATTGCCCCCCCCCCCCCCCACCACCACCACCACTCTTTAAGTACGTAAATTCATCGCTTCATTTGTTTCTGCCACATTTCATTTTGCAGAAAGCCATCTGAAACACAGGACAAAACAGTTGTTTGCTCTGGACGCTATATTCCTGACGACCTGTGTTCGGGGAAGAACGATGGAACATTTTGGAAATCTGCGAGGTGCAGTAAGCGTAGAGCCACTGCGTCCATTTTGTTCCTCTCGCGGAGAAAAATACCGTTATTACAATCTACAGTTGAAGTCAAGACAAGAGTTGTCCTCCAAAAGTAGTAAACGACAGAATGCTGCTGTCACAGACAACCACGCTTTACTCTTGGTCTAACCCCGTATCAGTGTTACTCCTTACGGACTCCAGGGACTGACTCTCCACCACTATCAATTCACAGCCATCATTACAGAGCAACGAATACAAGCGTTTAAAGCCGTTTATCAGTCCCCAGTCTTTTTTTAAAAAAATACCATGGGTTCAACTACTTTGGATTTTGATGCCCGAGAATGTGACTGCTCGCATAGCTTAATGAGCGACATGTTGGCTCGCGAAACAGGGGTATTCACAAATCGTACCTGCAAGTTGGAATGCCGACCGTTGGTCTGGTACACCGGGTACGGCGGGCGTTTAGACGATTTTCTGTTAGCCTAATGCTGGGCTGGCCCCCATTGTCCGCCTCGGAAGATAAGGTACACAAACAGGCAAATGCACAGGACGAAGGCCACGCGATGCACAGACAGGGCGTTCACGACTTCACTCGCTTAGGTGAACTTCAGGCTGTGGCCGTAGAAAGAGCATCAGGCCACAAAGTGAAAATATAATAAACCTGCGAAACCGTGAAAGCAGCGAACATCATACGACGTGAGTAACGCCAGAAAAAAATATGCGCGAAAACTTCATAACGCCTTGATTTCAGCAGTACTCAGGTTATATGACAGTTTCGAACATTATGATAAACACTGGTACAGCATAACACCACCCTCCCCGTCCTCCCCCATAAGTGTAATGTTCATGGTTTTCCGGTTGATAGGTTATATACTCCTAAACTAGTGTGTCCATCCAAGATGATTTATGGAGCTGGTCACACCATAACGCAAAAGCCATGTTAATTCCTTGTTCATGCACTTATGTGCGCCTATAAAGTCGATATTTTACTCACTACTGCCATCAACAAAGAACAGAATTTATCTTACAGGCGAAACTGGGTGCTAATTGCGTGTACGCAGAATTGTACAGTCCCTTTGAATCAACATCCCAGTCTCCGAAACGGACGTGTGGTATCATCCATAACGGTACCTCAAGATGAAATCTATGAAGCTATTAAAAGCTGTCAAAACCTGTGTCTTCGTAAACGTCTTTCAATTGCCAGCGATGAGAGACTGAGATTCCTAGTTCCTGAAGGCCAGCCTGCCCGATGATTAACATCAAAGAGCAAAGGCCGCCACGGTTGCTGGAACAATACACTATGTCAAGAGCAGCCAACTTATAAATGCGTATCTGGCCGGCCGTGGAGCCATGGGTTCCTGTGAAGGGCACGCCTTGTAGATATAATTATGAATCCGTCCTATTGGATCATGTTCACTTCTGCTTGAAGAAGATAGGATTTTTGATCAGGCCAATGTGCTCTTTCATACGTGTGGAAGTGTCCGTAAACGACAGGATGAGTCAGATCGGGCTTTTCTCATACTTCGCTGCCCCAGTTGATGAGCGTTTCTTCAAATCTCAATATACGTAGAAAATTTCAAATTGAGTTACGCGTGATACACATAATGATAAACCCCTGAACTAAGTTTTAAGAAACCTCGGCTACTGCTGTGTATGTGAACACTCCAAATCACAAGGTTTTTGTACAACTCGATATATGCCTTCTGACAGCCGTATTGTCGAAAAATACGATCTGATTAGTCTCTGTTGTCTCGGTTCTCTTTCCGCAGCAAGCAGTTAACAAGAATGCTTTAAGCGATGTTACTCACTTTTGTAACAATATTTACCGACGGAATAGTGTTGCAACCAGACTTCATTGTTGTCGAAATACGTGCAGCTTACTTTTAGACACTTGACGCTCACGTGTAGTACTGCAAGTGGAAGCATAATGAATGACGATTTTTGCGATTCTGAAAATGGCGTACAGGTCAAAGAATGAAACTTCCTGGCAGAATAAAACTGTCGGACCGAGACTCGAACTCGAGACCTTTGACTTACGCGGTCAAGTGCTTGTAAGAACACTTGCCCGCGAAAGACAAAGGTTCAGAGTTCGAGTCTCGGTACCGCACACAGTTTTAATCTGCCAGGAAGTTTCATATCAGAGCACACACTCTGCTGCAGAGTGAAAATTTCATTCAGGTCAAAGAATGTTCCGATGGGAAGAAATCCCCGATTACATCGACCTGAAACGCAAATCAGAAAGTGTAAAAGGAACCTATAATTAAATGCAGTCATGGGCATGAGATTTCGCCTTCAAAAGCTAAACGAATGAAAGACTGCAAAGCTGCTGGACTTTGCTATGAAGATAATTCCCACTTTCATCATCACAAGACATCACTAAATAAAATGGATCAAGATCAGCTCATGTTAAAATTTCTTAATATTTATTCACCTCAGCACAGAGTTGTGAACACCTAAAAAGCTAAAAGAAAAATACAATGGCAATGAAGTATGCCATTAGAAAAAGGAATGATGTAGTGCCTGGTTGTGCTACCACTTGCCAAGAAATGTCTTGCATGTTAAAGAATAGGTTACCTTGTCTAATAAGCAGGTTTCATGAAGAAGGAAGGTTGTCAAAGGAAAGAAGAGGAGGCGACAGAAACGGAAAAGATCATAACGAGAAAACTGTTGCCATTAAGAATGCAGAGTGAGTTACCATGGAAAGGAGTAGTCTGCGAGAAGGCTATCTGCCTTGTGATCTCACAGCCAATAAAATTTTCGAGAGCTTCTGAGGAGAAACGGGAAAAAAATTATTACTGAAACAATCTCCTCACCGGTTTTATGATACAGTGAAGGCAGATAATCCAACTGTCCCCAATAGTTGCTATGACCTGTAGCAAAACCAGCCTATTCCAAGACTATCAGTCAGTGAGGTTATCTTTGCTAGACTATTACGGTTACACAATCTATCATGATTCATCATACTAAGTAGCTAAAAAAGAGGATAAAAGCGTCGTTGTACACCTGATTGAAAACAGAATCTGAAGAGCATGCAATCAAGTTGCATCAGTTTTGCTAGGCTTTCTTTCTGACCAAATGATGGCACCAGTACCATACATGTATTTTCAGATTCTTGCAGCAACCAAAATTAAAACAATTGCATGATGGCGATGCTTATAGCGTTCTTGGAAAAAGAGCACGAAAGTGAATGATTTTCGTCACTTCTTCCCTGATCATGGTCATAGCTGCATGCCCCCAGACGATGTGTTAGCTAGAATTGAAGTTTTACAGAAAAAAGAAGCATCTTGTCTCTTAAAGAATATAATCATATTTTAGAAGAGGATGGTACTCTCAAAGTTCTAAGCACAGACTGAACTGTTACAAACTAATACATAGTGCACACAAAGGACTAAAATGTAAGCTACCATTCAAAATGGACAGTCAGCGTATCATATCATATGAGAAAGCAAAGAACGCTTTTCACCAAAACAAAATATGGTAAGCAAATGAAAGAAGAAAGATGTGTCTGCCGTGTTAAAGTACTTTGGAATTCCAGATAATTCCAGGAAATTTTACAAAGATATCCTAGACGAATAATGTTTGTATGCGGGATGAAAAACTTGACAAGTGTGATTGTAACATGCAGTACTATTTGTCTTAGTCATTACATACTCCATGTAGTGGTGAGCCAAGCAATTACATTAAAATAGTTGCCATTGCTATTATTGTCAAGCATTGTATTTATATTATTACTGTTTGTATTCTCATTAAAGTCAAACTATTAAGTTTAAAAATGCTGTATATAATATCCAAAAATATGCATTTTACAACAATGCAGCCATACAATAAACAATACAGCACATGAAAATTAGTTACCGCAAAAGGTACGAGGAATTAAAGAAGGCAACATAATAATACTAGCAATAATTATATAAATTTATCGACTTTTGACAGAAACTGGAAAATCACACCTTATATACTGTTCAAAAGTTAAAATTTTAATATATTTCTTTACAACGCTTGACTAATGTCAGTGAAACTGGTAATCATATAAAAATTCAGATGCTCAAACACATCTATCCAAGTGAAAAAAGAGAAATTCATTTTATGGAAAACTGTATCTGTTGCATTTACCGGGTTTTGAAAAAAAAAAAAAAACGTCCCTCAATTCGTATCTAAATGCAGGCGCGCATACGATTACTCTGGATATCAACAGGTGGTCGTACCGAAGTGTCGTTAGTGAATGCGCCCATCATAACTTTTTTTACATCCTGCTTTGGTTCAGTGCTGTTTTAGGAGACCCACAGAGAAGATGCGTGAACAGAAACAAGTGTTCCCGGTAAGTTGTGTAAGAAGCACTGGGTTACTCCTCATGGTGTTACGGTCTGCGCACCGAAGACAGTACAGAGCAGCGTGGAAAGCTACCTCAAACCTATGCCGGCGTCTGCATTTTTTGCGTAACTTTTGCAGCCTTTATCCACTTCAACCTGCTTACTGTAGTATAGCCGTGGTCACACTCTATTTTTTGATCCCACAACCTAACTCCTTTACCAAATTGGCTAATCTCTGATGGCTCGGGATGTGTTCTATTATCCTTCTTTTAGGTAATTTGTTCAGTAAGTTTCGTTTCTCCCGAATTCAATTCAGCACATCCGTATTACTACCCGAGCTACACATACAATCTCCCGCATTCTTCCATAGCGCGAAATTCGAAGAGATTCTACAGTCGGCCTGTCTTTTACATTTATGTTGAGCGTTAGCAAATTTTCATTTTTCAGTATCATTTCTTTCTATTTCCAGTACGTATTTTACATCCTCTATACTTCGGTTATCATAAGTTCATTTGTTGCCCAAATAGAAAAACTGCTAGTTTTACAGTCTGAGTTCCTAAATCGACTCGGAGTCGCGTGACTTAATTCGCCTGTATGACATTACTGTCCTTCTGTAACAGTTCCTCAAATACCCTGTTCATTCCGTTCAACTGCTCTTCCGAGTGCTTTGAGAGAATTAGAATGCCATCGGCAAAGCGCAAAGATATTATTTCTTCCCAAGAACTGTAATTTCTTTTCGAAAGTTCTTCGTAATTTCCTTGTCCAGTTTGAATATCATCGGTGATAGGCTGCAAACCTGTCATCTCGACCACTACTTCCTTTTCACATTCTTCAAATACTTGCAACTGGTATCTGTACAAATTGCAGTCAGTCTTTCGCTTTCTTTATTTTTGTATTTCAGAATTTCAAAGAGTATTTCAGTGAATGTCAAAAGGTTTCTGTAAATCATATGAAGCGTGTAATACTGTTCAGAACGCGTAATTCACCCACAGTCAGCCTCATTAGCCTGGTGCATGCCTGCTACTGCGATAGAGTAGTTCAAGTTCTGAAACAGGTAGCGGATGAATGCTTTCTCCGGTCGTTATCTTCTATTTGCAGCGGCATAAGAGATGGCAGCTTTTCGCTGTCGGCTGCCGTAGTGGTATGAAAATGGTTACAAAGGCTAACGCGAGCGCAGCATGCAAAGGAGAAGCGGGTCCTCGAGCGGTGCGCCGTTCTGCCTGGTTGACTTACAAATCCCGCAACGCGCCGCTGTTCCGCCTCTCGTTTGCATACGACTGAAGCACGTGGCTCATACATCGGCTCTCTGCCCCACGATTTTTTTTTTTTTTTTTTTGCCCGTTAAAGGTCACCTACTGTATTCGGAGCAGCGCGGGCTGAGCGGAAGGCTGCCCAGCTCGCAGTGACCCGGGTCGACATCGTTGACCCACGGGGGTACTGACATTCTCCCTCCCTGCCTCCCGCCGCTGTCGCCCATCGACCCCTGCGCGAGCGCTGCCCATGTCGATCTGTTGCACCAGATGCCAGCTCCGTCATACACACGTGACGACTCTCCTCCTTCGTAGTTTACTTTTTGTTACAAACTATCGATAGCCAATAAGCCGTTCTTTCTTACACTAACATGACCTATGGTGAAGACGATCGTTAAGAGACCCGGAGGTCGGACATGTCATCGAATTAAATTATATCGGTACTACTCTCGTGAGTAGTATCGTAAGGAGGTTATCCATATCTAGAGTAATCGTACTTGCCTTTGATAAAACAGCATTTTTTAAATTTATGTCGTCCTTCCATCCATGGTGCCGTCTATGTATACTAACGACTATGTAACGCTGTATTTTAACCCTGTTAAATGACGGTTATTTTGCTTTTAGGAAAGGCAGAGCCATCAGTCGCAGTTCCGGCGTTGCGGTTGGTAATGGAACCAAGACTTAAGAAAAATAAAAACACCTTCATACGATTTTTCGACCTGGAAAAAGCGTTGGCCAGTGTAAAATGGAGCAAGGCATTCGAAAAATAGGGGTAAGCTGTAGGGAAAGCCCGGTAGTATACAGTATGTAAAAGAACGAAGAGGGAACAATAAGACAGGAAGACAACGTGCTCGGATTAGAGAGACCACAAGACATGGATATAGTCTTTCGCCGCCCCCCCCCCCCCCCCCCCCCCTACTGTTCAATTTATATCGGTACTACTCTCGTGAGTAGTACTGATGACATTGCTATCCTCAGTGACAGTAATAAAATTATTACAGGACCTGTTGAATGGAATGAAGTCTAATAAGTACAGAGTATGAATTATGGAAGAAAGACGAAGGTAATAAGTAGCAGAAATGAGAACAGCGAGAAACTTATCAGGATTAATGGTCAAGAAGTAGGTGAAGTTAAGTAATTCTGCTACCTAGGCAGTAAAATAACCAATTATGTCCGGGCAAATCGGACCTAAAAAACGTTACCAGTGGCAAAATGCATTCCTGGCCATTAGAAGTATACTAGTGTCAAACATAGGCCTTAATTTGAGGAAGACATTTCTGAGAATGTACTTTTGGAACACAGTACTGTTTGATTGTGAAACTTGGACTCTGGGGAAAACTGGAAGGGAAGAGACTCGAAGAATTTGCGACGTGTTGCTATAGAAGAATGTTGAAAATTAGGGAGACTGATGAGGTAAGCAAGGTGGTGGTTCTCCGCAGATTCGGCGGCAAAAGGAATATATGGAAAACACTGACAGGATGATGGGACATCTGTTAAAACATTAAGGATAACTTCCATGGTACTTGGAGGGAGCTGTAGAGGGTAAAAACTGCAGAGAAAGACCGAAATTGGAATACATCCCATAAATAATTGTGGGCGTAGATTGCAATTCCTACTTAGAGACGAAAAGGTTGACACAGAAGAGGAATTCGTGGCGGGCCGCATCAAACCAGTCAGAAGACTGATGACTGGAAAAGTAATATCTTGATAAGTAAATAATTATACATTGCTGTTGTGGTGAGCTCTTTCCTTTGATGATTATTTTTGTTTGAAGTAATTTCTGAAGGCTTAGGCTTCTCAAACAGATTTCGAACCTCATTTCATAATTATCAAATTTATCAAAATACTGATAGTTTTCACGTTTGGCAGGCGCCATTAAATTTGACAGACAATAATTCTTGCACCTAAAATGTTTTAAAGTTTTAAACATGAATATAAAAGCAAATGAAGTTAAACCGTGAAAAAAATAAGGGACTCAAAGTCGACAACTACGAACACAACGTTGCCAAGGCTAGCGAAGCATAACAGATGTTTCGATACGCTCGTTCAGTCGCGGTCACGCACACCGCCCGACCTGTTGTGTGGCTTATTATTGTTCGCGCGTTCGATTATTTAAATTGTTGGAGCTAAGTCACACGCCCAAAATTTTGGGTGAATGGTAAAAATGTAATACGTCATCACTAGGATCATTCGACACGAAACCTGCTATGAAGTACAGACCTGAATAAAATTATGAACGAGAAATATAGAGTAAAAAAAAATCGCTCCATACCAACAAGTATCAATTCTTCATTCATGTCGCTAGACGTAAAGCAGATAATCCCCCCCCCCCCCCCCCCCCCGAGTGGTCCAGGTAGATCTATGGCAAAGTAATGTTTTTGAAATGAGTAATATTAAATTCGTCTTCAATAAACACAGCAATATATTTACATAAAAAACTTCGTAATTATATGCTATTTTAATACATATTAAAATATAAAGATAATTTCAGACAGGTGATAGTTTCTCTGAAATGCAGTTTCAGCACATACGAAAATGACACTGAGATTAGATGAGTTTTGTTATATGTGTAGCAGAAAGACTGATAAACGAAGTAGAACGGATATAAGAGTCTGACAATAGCAAAAAAGGCAATCGCGAAAAATCGTCTAATATGAATTTGTTAGGAAGTCTCTATTGGAGATGTTCGTGTGGAGTGCAGCCTTGTGAGGAAGTTAAACGTGGACGATAAAAACATTGTTTTTGAAATGCGGCTAAACATTAGATATTTTCGATGTGTGATCAGGAGGTACTGAATTGGATTGGCAAGAAAAAATACACACAACGTGACTAAAAGAAGGGATCGCAATATCGCCCTAACCGCCGTCTGCTTCACGTCTGCTGTGCAGCGAGCTACCTTAATTTAAGTATTAACTGTATTTTTCTTACTTCTTACTTCTTCGGTGTGTTTTTGCTTTTAGGAAGCTTTAATTGACAAATGCTAGTAATAGTGTTCCATAGATTTCGTGTTTGTTTTGAATACAGTCGGAGAGAGTCCCTTTAGTCAACCATAGTGCTAGTAGTGCTAGTGTTTGAAATTAGCACTACCTGTCTCTGATTGTATTTAAAACATTGTTTTCTACAAGAAGTGGTTACCAATCACAGTTCAGTCAATAATCAGCCGCCTTTAGAGAATTAGCAGTCTAGTTAAAAGTTGATTAACTCTCTTCAGTAAGTTGATTGCTTAGAATGGATAGAATGTGTGACTGCTGTGTACGGACGCAGGAGGAGCTGGCCACTCTTCGCGAACAGCTGAGCGTGTTGATGGCCGCGGTCAGCCGTCTTCAGGCTGCTGCCTCGGAGTGTAGCGGCAGTGGGGAGTCAGGTGCGTCGCAAGGTACACCCTAGGTGTTACATGCTTCACCCACTGTCCCTGCTGTCGAGACATCTTCGCGGGTACCGGGTACGGTTGGACCACCCTCTCCCCAAAGGGGAGTGGCGGGTTCAGCGGCGTTCGCGGCGCACGAGGCGGAGGGTAAATGTGGAGGCTGGCCGTGTGGCATCGCCCGCTCTGCCTGTGAGTGGACATGTGGCTGCTCCTTCAGCAAGGTCCGAGCAGGCACACGGGGGGAGGGGTTTATTAGTTATTGGGAGCTCCAACGTTAGGCGGGTGATGGTGCCACTTAGGGAAATAGCGGAAAGGTCGGGGAAGAAAGCCAGTGTTCACACTGTCTGGTTGCCGGGGGGTCTCATCCGAGATGTGAAGGAGGCCCTACCGGCGGCGATAGAAGGCTGCAAATTGTTGCTCATGTCGGCAACAATGACTCCTGCCGTCTGGGTTTAAAGGTCATCCTCAGTTCGTACAGGCGGTTGGCGGAATTGGTGACGGCGGAAACCCTCGCGGGGTGGAATCAGAGCTAACTATTTGTAGTATCGTTCCCAGAACCGATCGCGGTCCTCTGGTTTGGAGCCGAGTGGAAGGCGTAAACCAGAGGCTTAGACGATTCTGCGGAGAGCTGGGGTGCAAATTTCTCGACCTCCGCTATCGGGTGGAGAAATTTAGGGTTCTCCTGAATAGGTCAGGCGTGAATTCCCTCCCTAGGCCCGACAAGACGCCTCCTGAGACGCGGCAAGGCAGGAGTAGGCACAACGCAACAGGGAATAACAATATTAATGTGCTAATAGTAAACTGCAGGAGCGTCTATAGAAAGGTCCCATAACTGCTCTCATTAATAAACGGTCACAACGCCCATATAGTACTAGGGACAGAAAGTTCGCTGAAACCACATGTAAACAGTAATGAAATCCTAAACTCAGATTGGAATGTATACGGCAGAGACAGACTGGACAGTGAAGGGGGAGGCGAGTTTATAGCGATAAGAAGTGCAATAGTATCGAAGGAAATTGACGGAGATTCGAATTGTGAAATGATTTGGGTGAAGGTCACGGTCAAAGCAGGCGCAGACATGGTAATTAGATGTCTCTATAGGCCCCCGCGCTCAGCAGCTGTTGTGGCTCAGCACCTGAAGAATAATTTGGAAAATATTTCGAGTAGATTTCCCCACCATGTTACAGTTCTGGGTGGATATTTTAATTTGCCGGATATAAACTGGGAGACTCAAACGTTCATAACAGGCGGCAGGGAAAAAGAATCCAGTGAAATTTTTTTTAAAGTGCTTTCTCTGAAAGCTACCTTGAGCAGTTACACAGAGAACAGACTCGTGGCGATAACATATTAGACCTTCTGGTGACAAACAGACCCGAACTATTTGAAACAGTTAATGCAGAACAGGGTATCAGCGATAATAAAGCGGTTATTGCATCGATGATTTCAGCCGTAAATAGAAATATTAAAAAAGGTAGCAAGATTTTTCTGTTTAGCAAAATTGACAAAAAGCAGATTTCAGAGTACTTGATGGCTCAACACAAAAGCTTTGTCTCAAGTACAGATAGTGTTGAGGATCCGTGGACAAAGTTCAAAAGCATCGTACAATATGCGTTAGATGACTATGTGCCAAGCAAGATCGTAAGAGACGGAAAAGAGCCACCGTGGTACAACAACGGAGTTAGAAAACTGCTGCGGAAGCAAAGGGAACTTCACAGAAAACATAAACATAGCCAAAGCCAAGCAGACAAACAAAAATTACGCGAAGCGAAATGTAGTGTGAGGGGGGCTATGCGAGAGGCTTTCAATGAATTCGAAAGTAAACTTCTATGTACTGACTTTGCAGAAAATCCTAAGAAATTTTGGTCCTATGTCAAAGCGGTAGGTGGATCAAAACAAAATGTCCAGACACTCTGTGACCAAAATGGTACTGAAACAGAGGATGGCAGACTAAAGGCCGAAATACTAAATGTCTTCTTCCATAGTTGTTTCACAGAACAAGATTACACTGTGCTTCCTTCTCTAGATTGTCGCACAGATGACAAAATGGTAGATATCAAAATAGACGACAGAGGGATAGAGAAACAATTAAAATCGCTCAAAAGGGGAAAGGCCGCTGGACCTGATGGTATACCAGTTCGATTTTACACAGAAAACGCGAAGGAACTTGCCCCCCTTCTTGCAGCGGTGTACCGTAGGTCTCTAGAAGAGCGAAGCGTTCCAAAGGATTGGAAAAGGGCACAGGTCATTCCCGTTTTCAAGAAGGGACGTCGAACAGATGTGCAGAACTATAGACCTATATATCTAACGTCGATCAGTTGTAGAATTTTGGAACACGTATTATGTTCGAGTATGTCTTTTCTGGAGACTAGAAATCTACTATGTAGGAATCAGCATGGGTTTCGAAAAAGACGGTCGTGTGAAACCCAGCTCGCGTGTAATGTGATGCGAATACATAGAAAGGTAGGTCCCTTATCATTTAGCTACAAAATAGGTCCGCAACTGGAAGCAGTTAATTCCATAAATTATCTGGGAGTGCGCATTCGGAGTGATTTAAAATGGAATGATCATATTAAGTTGATCGTCGGTAAAGCAGATGCCAGACTGAGATTCATTGGAAGAATCCTATGGAAATGCAATCCGACAAGAAAGTAAGTAGGTTACAGCACCCTTGTTCGCCCAGTGCTTGAATACTGCTCAACAGTGTGGGATCCGTACCAGATAGGGTTGATAGAAGAGATAGAGAAGATCCAACGGAGAGCAGCGCGCTTCGTTACAGGATCATTTAGTAATCGCAAAAGCGTTACGGAGATGATAAACACCAGTGGAAGACTCTGCAGGAGAGACGCTCAGTAGCTCGGTACGCGCTTTTGTTGAAGTTTCGAGGATATACCTTCACCGAAGAGTCAAGCAGTATATTGCTCCCTCCTACGTATATCTCGCGAAGAGACCATGAGGATAAAATCAGAAAGATTAGAGCCCACCCAGAAGCATACCGACAATCCTTCTTTCCACGTACAATACGAGACTGGAATAGAAGGGAGAACCGATAGAGGTACTCAGGGTACCCTCCGCCACACACCGTTAGCTGGCTTGCGGAGTATGGATGTAGATGTAGAATAAGCAGATTCAAATGGATATAGGGTACAGAAGCTACGGAGAGATGATGGTGCTTCAGCATGATAGACCACCGTGTGGAGCTGTACCAATCTGGTCTTCCGACTGAAAACAATGTCTTCAAACATATTACACTGAGTTTCTACACTTGCTGCTTGTCATCGTTTCTGCGAAAGTGTGGAATTTGTCAGTGAGAACATTGGATTTCAGGTGTCCTCGCAAGATAGTCGCAATTCGTGAAATCTGAGAAGAAAGGCAGGCAAGGAAGTGTTGGCAAGACGAGCACGAGTGATGTCCAATCACAGTGGCGCATTGTATAAGGTTGCATCATCCTGTTGGAAGTAAACATTTTACCCGCTGCTGCGGCTGGGAACGGCATCGCGGCTTTGAAATTAACGCGACAGACCCGCCGAGCTGCCGTGATAGACCGATCGTGTCACAGATGCGCGTCATTTGCAAACGTACTGTGCTGTAACGCAAACTGCTCCTAGTGCTGTGAAATAGTATTGTATAGCGAGAACAGTGACCGCTGGTTCTTCACTAGACCCAACGTGCTAGCTATTTCAAAAACATCCAGTTGTCATCAATGAGTGCGCTAAAATCCAAGTCACAATCTAGCTAAATAAATAGCTTAAAATACTGGAAACCGGTAAAGTTTAAAGTGCAATGAACATACAATAATTGATAAGGAAACTGTATGGCAGACATCTCTTCGTAGGGAATATCTGCACCCAAGCGTAGTGAGTTTAAGGAAATGCTAACAAAATCCTTGTGCTAGTTTTTAAATGAATGGTAATCGTGCGTTTGATGTACGCACGATGGTGAAATAAATAATGTTGCCAAAACAAGAATGATATGGTTCCACTTCATAAGCGGCTAACTACACAAATACGAGAATGTTTAGGTAAGGGTGGCCTATGCGGATTAATGCGCTCTAAAATGCATTCATACTGAACAAGAAAACACAGAGTTGCAAGAGTAATTACTGTAATAAACTTTTAACGGAAGATTAAAATACTGCACGAAAGAGAACAAGGAACACATCTCTCTGTAATAAACCGACACATAAGTTAGCTAGTTGATCTACGTACTGTGACTGACGTTGGTGTTAACCGACGTTGATGTTTGTAGCACGCAGTCTTTCAAGCGTGTGTGCGTGTGCGTGTGCAAAGAAAAAACCCCACAGCTTCTGTTACGAGTCATATTTTTCGTTCAGAGATGTCCCCCCCTCCCCTTTTTTTTATCTCAGTCGGTAAAAACTTAAAAGCATCACTTTGTTGTCCGTTAGTTTGTCCGTTAGTTTGTCCGTTAGTTTGTCCGTTAGTAACCATTTTTACGGATAGAAGTACCAAATTGACATTTTTGTCAAATACTATGGTGTACGGTGCCTCGGCGGTGTATTTTTTTTTTTTAAGTTGCTTTAGTCAGGCATGAGATCTTCGATGACACGAGGGCCTATTCACATCTTGGTTATGCTTGCGGGCCGCCTCGTAACAATGTGACGGCAGTGATATTACCACATAAAGTCAAAACTACTGCGTCAGTGACTTCATGTTTATGGGGTAACCAGCGATATGAATGACGCCCCCCTTTCTCGATATGCCAAGCCAACTAATTATGCCTCCGAAGACGTAATTTTGAGAAAACATTTATTGTATGTGATACCGGAATTCCATCCGTAGACCAGATGCCATCGGTTGTCCTTCCGTGTTCTTATTCAATGCTGTCAAAACACACTGCCATGTGTCAAGTATTTTGATACTCGCAAACTTACTGATCAAATATTATGGGATGAACTATCTATGTATGTAATTAAGTTTGTACGGAACTTTGAGCGCAAGTCCTACTAGCATTTAAATTTATTTTTTATCAATCGGTTTTTCAGATATATAGGCTGAAACAGAGTACAGTTTGATTTGTATCTGCGCAACTTGCTTTTGAATGCTGTAATGTTGTCTTGTTAGGGTTTTTAATGTGTGATGGGATTTGGGTGCTTATGCCGACGTCAGAGTTTGGCAGTATGTCAAGTTAAATTCATGATGGGCTTTATTATTTGTTGGATGCCAGATCAAGATGAGCAAGATCTACATTTCTTAATGTTTTCATCTGAGGACCTACTATTTACGTACCATTTATTAATTGGGCTGTGAAAGCTTTTAGTGCATTTTCATTGTCAGATATTCATTTCTACGGTATAAGCAACGATAATATTTATGCTCTTAAATTGTGTTAAATTTTGTAACGGTTTTACTGTGTCTGTATTGTTAGTTACCAAGTTAAATAAAACAGGAGATGGTGAATTCCCCCGTTTCGCTAGTTTTGACTTCTTAAACATCAGATTTATCTTACATGTTTTATTTTACATTTTGTGTCGAAATTACGAGTCTTTGTTAAATTGATGAGTTAGTTGGGGGGGGGGGTGTTGAATTGCTATGTCTAAAAATCTGTAAGTATATCGGAATATTAGCGTCCTTTGTTCTCCTCTGTGGCAGATCGGTTACTTAGTTTGCAGCAAGTTTGGTGGCTTCCGCAACGTCACATCGAAACGGAGACTTGCAAATTGAAGAGCTGTGTGGGGGGACTTGTTTTTCTCGTGTGTTATGGCGTCACACCAGACTGTGCCGTTGCCGTACGGTCCCGCGAAGCGGCGCCGCATTGTACGTTGCCGGCGGCGGGCATCGATCCTGTGAATTAACGGCGCCCCCTACCCCTCCCCCACCGCAACCTGCAGCCGTACGCCACGGCAGCCTGCGTGCTCCAGTTACCTCTATGCAAGGTGGCGTTACGTACGTCCAGCTTCCGCATTTACTCGCCGATGACATGGTCTCACGCTAATGTGTCAAGATTAGATGATGGCCCAAGCAAACAGAGGTGCGGCTTCAGAAGTAAAGTAGCAAGTCCTATGCGGAAAAGCGTCATCCAGAAAACTGAAATGCTAAAAAGTTACTAAGGCGTTAGCGCTAGTACACATTCCTTAGATTTCGTAAAGGAGCAGCCTCGATCAGTCGCTCTTTGTTTCTGGGCCTTCATACTCCGTTTAGGGACAGCATTTACATTCGCAAGATGTTATCAAAAAGTAACGAATTTTTGTCTTAAAGATTCTTTATTTTTCTTAAATCATTATTTATTCATCAACAAGTCTAGTTCGAAAGGAACAATCTCCCATGTACCGGCGCTTTTTCCAATCTTGGCAGCACTTCTTGACCTCACTTTTCGTTCCATGGTTCTATTCAGCCTCGGAAATAGATGATGCAGGGGTCATGTCCGGCAAATACGGTGGCTGAGCCAACGTGTCTGTTTTGTTTCTGCCAAAAAATCTTGAACAAGCAAGCATTGAGGTGAGTGGGAGCCTTATAGTGATGCAATTTTCCCGAGTGGGTTTGTCACGACCCTGGTTGTTTTCCTTGAATTATTCCTCGCAAATGGCGCGTATCTTCCAGGTAGTATTCCTTATTGTCCGTACGAGGGAACTCGTGATGGAATATCCCGCGAGAAGAACCTTCCTATGTGATCTAACTTAGCCGTTTCTTCTTTTTTCCGATCTTGGCCCTTCGGGCAGTTTGCATGTGGACAATTCGATCTAGTTTCCAACGTGATACCCATATACCCATGTTTCATCACCTGTTAAACCTTCTGAAGAAGTTCTGGACTTTATTAACGTCATTCAGCAATTCCTTGGCGAAGTCCGCACAACGTCGTTTATGGTTGAAATTCAACAATTTCGGAACAAACTTAGCTGCTGCACGTTTCGAGCCCAAAACATCCGAAAAATGCTTAGCATGAGCCAGAGGATACGCCGACATCGACAGCAACCCCTCTGATGGTAATTCGGCGATTTTCGAGAACGATTTCCTTTACTGCTTCCACATTGTCATCAGTAATTGATGCTCTAGAACGTCCAGGCCGGACGTCGTCTTCGACGTCGTCTTCACACTCTTAGAAAGTTCTAAACCATTCATAAGCTCTTGCCTTACTTCATAGTTTATTCGACAGAACCACATCAATAGTTCGAATACGATGCTGCACTACATTCCATTTTTCAGACATAATATAATGCAAATTCTTCGAATCATCTTTCTCCAAAATATTCAGAGTACACGAAGACACGTGTAATGTTTCCGACTGTCAACACTAAACAAATTATTCAAAACAGTTGAAAATTGGAACATATATCAGGAATGTGTGTGCCAACAAGGGAAAAAATATTGATAATTGGATGTGTAAAGTGCGCGAAATTAAATTCCTACTTTTTCATAACACATCTCAGACAATTGACTCGCAGTGTGTCAATGCTAAGGGATGTATCTTTGTCGACGAAGAAATTTATAGATTTCGTCTTTTGGACGAGTGCTTCATTTTTGTTGCAGAGCTGTTTGCCTTCATCATGCCACCTTGTGTATCCGGCGACACGGAATCCCTATGTCTGTTGTCTTTTTATTCCCCTCAGAGCTCTGCACATCTCTTGTGCTGCGATATACACGTACTATACTTAGTACAACGGATCCAGCAGTGCCTTAAATCGGTTGCTAATGCTGGCACCAGTGTGTCGTTCGACTGGGTTCATGGGCATGCCGACGTGTCGAGGAACGTAGCTGCTGGTGGTGCTGCCAGGGCGTCTTAGCAACTTAATCCCCGCGGACGACCTCTTCGTTACTGTACCTAGGCACATCCTAAGACTGTCACACACACACACACACACACACACACACACACACACACACACACACACACACACACACACACTCGTGTCTCCGTGGGAAACAGATTGTAGAGATTAAACCACTCCGTACAGCTACGGCGACTTGCTCTTATTCATCCCGTCGCTAGAAAATAATTTCAAGTAGACTAGTATAAAACATTCAGCCATAGTCATATGTAAAGCGGCGACTACACACCACTTCGCTTTCATTGTAACGAACCACCGTCTAAGCCAGTGTTAGTGTGTGTGTGTGTGTGTGTGTGTGTGTGTGTGTGTGTGTGTGTGTGTGTGTGTGTGTACGTACTATTTTAAGGAGATTTAATTTCCAATCGTAGACACACTGATTCTCAAATTCATTACCGTACGACCACTTAAAATGATGGTTAGTATATTTGCTAATTTTACCTTCCTACCTACGTTCGTAGATTTAAACGAGCGTTTCAGGCACGCTATCATTATTCATTACAATTTTAGCCACTTGCTAGTTCCGTTTAAGCGCCTATCTGTCAAATAAGAGAATCACGGAGTGCTTTCCCTAGAACAGGAACGGTGCATTTTAACTCATGATTTGGACTCTTATGACTTTGAGTCTGTTGCTCCCTGAAGCCCCAACAAACAAAGAAAATGTTATTTTTTCATATTGTCATTGTGTTTCCTAAAGTATTTTTCTTCGGCAAAGTTCTGTCGAAGTCAGCATAGTGAATTTCGTATAACTCAGTCTCAGTAAATAATTTTAGCCACGTACTC